>NW_019384380.1:0-15339 GCF_000671375.1 Centruroides sculpturatus
TTTTCCCCGCGTCCGGGATTCCCCCAATCTTTCCTACTTGTCTTCATCATTCTGTTAGTTAAAAAACTAATATTACGAGACGGGTGTAACAATGGGTATCTCTGTATTACATCATCAACGCAGAGAAATCCAGTGAGCATCGAAAAGGTGATTAGTGCTTCGGAATGAAAACTTTTGAAACCAATATATTAAGCAGATATTAATCTTAAGAGCTAATAGTGACGATTTGTTAAAATAAAATTACTTAATATTGGAATATTGGTTTGCTAACGCATGGAATCAATGTCGATCAGTACGAGTAAAGGATGACAAACGATATCATTATCAAGTTTGAACCAAAATCCTTTAGTTTGATACGTTAACGCGTAATCGCGACCATCTGGCTGATTAACATTTAAATAGAAAAAAAGAAAGAGCCAGTTTTTTCTTACTGATATAGGTAATCATAACTAGAACTTATCATTAATCTAATGAATTCTATACATCATCATAGATTGAGAACGTTTGAAGATAAGCATCAACAGTGCAAGAAGAAGGCCTTTCCAAGGGTCTTCCAATTTGGAAGAGACCATCTGTCCGTTGCTTTCCTTTTCCATCTCCTGATTTTATTCTTCCATTTTTATGGGTCATTTTCGAGTCTCTTCCTGTGTCTTGGTATCCAGTCAAGTATCCTCCAATCCATCGATTATCTTTTTCTACCATTGTGACTAGTCCATTGCTACTTTAGCAGTTTTATATGGCAATATTAGATACTCTTATTGTAACTTACAGTATATATATTTGTTATATACGAGATTTTTTGTTATTTTTTGTTATATGTAAAACAAGTCATCATTATAAATCATTTGACATTAAAGTCTTTTATGCTTTATATCTTATATATAAAATTACATATAAGAACATTTATATTTGATTCTATTTTATTTTCATTTCTAATTTCATTGTATATGTTTCAACTTATTACTCATAATAAACAGTAAAACCTTCATCAACAAAAAATTTTATTAAGTAGACCTACAGTATTTCAAATGATTCGTCTGTACTAGCAACCATCATCAGATTAGCACAAAATTGTGTCCAATTCAGTTAGAAAAGAGACAGTAATATTTAAATATATGGAAAAAATGAAACAATATTAAAATGTAAAATATAAATGGGGTGAATGCGCCATATCTAGAACAATTTTAAAATATTAATATATAAAATATAAAAAGAACTAATACCATATCTAGACGATATCTCCTTTTATCTACTATACGGGATACCTGGGGAGCACTGAATATTACTGGGGCGCACGTGATATCTGTTGTATCTTTTTGTATTGACCAATGAAAATGGATATATCCTTATGTGATATCTGCTTATACCACTCTATTACACGTGTTTCCAGGTTTTGATAAGCAGTACGTATCCCAATAAGAAGAGCCATATAATGCACATTAATTCTGTAAGTGCATATATTTATTGGTCTCGTGTGTGTGTGTATGCGCGCGCGCGCGCTCGTATCAAATTGGAATATGGATATCCTTGCGACGTTATGATGTTTAGATAGTTGCGTAACATACAGCATGTATGCTACACAACTACAGCAATACATCTTAGACATGAAATATAGTGAAGTGTCCGGCAATATCCTTCGGTCTTTAATATCCTTTTCATGATGTCCAGTGTTTTACGTTTATCTGCTCTTGTAACAATTACGTTGTTTTCTTGGATCTATTTCTTCGCTTATCATATGTGGACCAATTCTTCTTGTGTTTTCGGTCTTTCATGCTAAATATAACTCTATCTGAAAGTCTCTTTATTGAAGTTATGTAAGGGGAAATTTCTTTTTATACATCTGGAGTGATCTCTTTATTTATAAAAAAAAATGCATCAGATTTCACGGCATATTCAGTTCTATCTAGATATCCCTTATAGAATATACGAGAAAGGCATCATCTAGATTGGCATTAGTTTTTTATATCTTAATATTATTTTATTTTGGTTCTACATGTTTAAAATCTAAATGTCAACTATGTTTGTTTTCTAACTGAACGAAACATAACGTTTTGTGTTAACCTGATAATGGTTGCTAGTACAGTCAAAAACCTATAAAATATATATGCTATAAAAGTCTGAGGTTGTTTGATTGGTTGTTAATAAATACAGAAAACAACGGCACAAAACACCGCCACATTTTAAAGAATCCCATACTCCAAATGATAATAGAAACAAAATAAAACAAGTTTCGTTAAAATCGGGCGACGGATTATCAAGTTATCTTAGTTTTTATGCGATGACGTCATTGTGACAAATGTGCATGCTATTAGTTCATATAGTGTCACTTGTACATTTCAAAAAGTTCTCCATGCCACGTGTTAGGGCATCGGTTTTCATCTTGTCCCGCAAGACCAAGGTTCAAGTCCGATATTCCTAAATTTCTGATTAATTGCTTTTAATCAATATATATTTATATACTAAAATAACTTTTAGTATGCCTTCGCTTATATTTGTGAGGTGCCATGCAAAAGCAAACAAATCCACAAAAAATCAAAGTTGAGTTTAGAATTGATTTTTTTCAACCTGTTATAGTCGATTTCATTCAAAAAAGTATGCATCCAACACTTTTTGAGCTTTGATAATCGACGTTCCGTGCAAAAATGAACATCTCTTTACATGTGTTCCAAGCAGAACAAAACATATCCATTGCAGTCTGCCTCAGCCAATGAAGAGCTATGATTGAGTCACGTGACTCCCAGAATGCAACAGGTGATTTTGTTTTTGTTGTGTCATTTGTTATTCTGTTGGAATAGAGATTTTGATGTTAAAATGTTGTTTATTAATACACATTTTATTATACAGTATATTTCAGTGTTATAATTGAGTGAAAAATGGATGAAGACGGTTTGATAAGTGTAGAAGGCAATGTTGGATCTAGAAAGAAACCTAAAACTGTTGGAATATGGGCAAAGAAGAAAATACAAAAATGCTGTGCTCCTTTGGGATAAGAATGTTTTGAGAGCCAGTCTGTAGGTCACCCTCTGTCAGATGCCAAGAAAAAAGACGTTGAATCACTTTTAAAGACTTTGTATGGCAAGTAATGAGAAAATGATGAAAGGTTTTCATGGTATTAACAAGTGTTACGAAACGGAACCAAGCTTGAAGCAGATAACCCGGAAAAAGAAGAAAAGAATGGGAACCTGTGTGATTGTTTGGGAGAAGACATTTATTGTTCATCCCTATTTTGTAAAATGCCATGTTCTTTTGATAAGTCAAAGTAGTAGCCAGTATAACAAAGTGAAAAAGAATATAGTGGCCAGACAAAAGAAAATATCCTACATAGTTCATGCAAAAAAAAAAAAAACATATCCACTCTGTCCAACCAAAAAGAAACATGTCCATATTTTTTTGTCAATTAATTAAATACTAACTATACTCCTATCAAAAACTACCTTTAAATATTGATGTTAGATACGAAATGAAAAATAACAACAAATTTTTACAGGTGTGAGGTGTAAAATATATTCAATAACAGTTTTTTACGTTTTTCCAACAATTGTTTAGAGTGGACTTGTTTGCTTTTGCATGGCACTTTCACATTTGTTTAACTGGAAATCTATTAGGCAAATACTTCGAAAATAACAGCATTTTCCACTTAGAAAATAAATTTTTTGACATCAAATAATAACGAAGTAAACCTATTAATAATAACTGAAAAAGAATGTTATAGTTATAATACTTTATTGATTATATTATTTACATTAATATATTCAATAGTAGAATATATTGATCAATACAATCGAATTAATCTCTTCTGTTTTATGGTGCGATAATGCAATTTTAATAATTTCTTGATATTACGGAATCATAGTTTTTATTATTAAATACATATTCTTTTTTCAGTTTAGAAATGCGTACTCAAATTCTAAACACAGAATTAGAGCTAAAAAGACCAATAAGAAAACTTCTACGTGCTACAATTACCGGTATTTAAATGATTAATTAATTTAATATAAAGCATATCAAAAGCAGGACCATATAAGTTCTAAAAATATTTTAAAAAATCTATGAAATTGTCAGTTTTTTGCTGGTGAAAATTATTGGAAAAAATCAAAATTACGCGTATATTCCCTTATCGGAACAATATAGAAGCATTTTTTCTTCATCTGAAAAATTTCTGAATTGGAAATCTTGTAATTATTTTATTTTATAATTATTTAATAGAAATTGAATTTAAAATATAATTTATTAATTCAGAAGTACACAACTATGGTGCGCTCAATATTTTAAATTCCAGTCATTCAAAGAGACGTAACAAACAATACTGTAGAAGGAGTTATAGTATATATTTTGTTGAAAGCCTCTCAAAAACCGTTATATTTTTGAGGCTTTCAAAAGACTCTAGTTTAACAATTAAAACCTTTGAACTTCTCGCTTAAAAAAGTAGACATTGCATATTAATTGTAAAATTAAATTAACTTCCTCACATTAGGACAAGACAATGTGACTTACATTAAAACAATTAAAATATTTTTAGCATTTATAAGGCTTATATTATTATTATTAGTTATTACTTATCGTATCTGTGCAGTTGAAAAATAGCTTTAAGTAACTAATATAAACATAACCTGGATTTTGCGCCGCATTTTAATCTATATTAAACTATTTATAATCAATAAAGTCAATTTAAAAGTGAAGTCGATTCCAAATTAAACTTATAAATAGAGTTAACAGAATAGGACACATTCTGCACTAGAATTTTGCTACTTTTACATATTTTTTCTGTTGATATTCATAATAGCATATTCTAAAATTCATATAAGATAAATTCACGATTTGAATTTATAAAAATAATTAAAAAGAACTTTTTTGGATGCTGTCATATATATATTATTTGTATAAACTACTAATAAAATTAGCATGCGTTTAATAAGATTGACTTAGTAGTTACAGAATCAAGTAATAATTACATCAGATTCACATGGTGAGCGATGCCAAGCGGTCAAGGTTAAAGCTATCCACACTCTAAGTAATTAATGAAATTGTAATTAAATTTACATCTTACCGATAAAAATTAAAATGTTATATATTTATTAATGCACTCTACTTATCTTTAAGTTCAGTTGAGTGTATGTGTTACTCTATAAATTGTCTCAGCGTTATCTCTTACTTATCAGTTCTGATTTCTTTTATTCGTTATCTATTCATAGAAGACTTTTTGCTATTGTGATTCACATGCAAATATAATTTCGGTATAAAAGTATTATTTAAAAGTAATTCCTGAATGAGATTTCTTAGTTTATAATAGGCGCATTAAATCTTTCCTGAATGAAAGGGGTAGTTATTATAATGAATAATTCATGATTTTGCTAACGGAAAACTATCTTTATTCGTTGTTTTCTAATCAATTGGAAAATTTGTCTCATCAAGATGTTTCGATTCTTTAATAACAAGTAAAGTGCTGATGACTAATGCACAGTTTTATCGTTTTGTATTCCAATCAGATTACTTTTTCTTTAATTATAATGAAATTATTGATTTTACTTACTTCTCTAGTTATCTAGTTTAGTTATTATCGCATTTATTTATTTTTTCTTATAGCTTTAATTAAACTGATAATAATAGCTTATTTGTGTTTCAAATGATTTAATCGTTGCGAAATTTTGTCCCGTTTAAAACTTTGTTACTTACAGTCAGAGGAATGTTAACTTTGACGTCATTCTTACGATCAAGAATGGAAAGTGACGTTAAATTGACGTATAATGCTAATGAAATGAACGTTTAATGACTTTGAGAATTTTATGTTTTTCTGTTGCTTAATGTTATAAATATTAATTTAATTGTTTTTGTTCTTTATCTTCGATAAATAATAAAATTATTACTTATTTTAAGTATTTAGTAGACCTATACTATCGTTATGATAGTTTTAAGTTTATTAGTTGTTAAATGTGGATAAAGATCGGTTTACGAATAAAATTATTAGTGAATGAAATTTCAACATTTTACTTACTAATTTTCCTAAATATTAGTTGAAGGGAAAGTTTTAATTTTGATTGTTTCCATTTTAGCTTATTGATTAATAATGCTAATTATCAATAGTATTTTTTAATATCATCGCTTTTCTCTTGTTAATAGTTTGATGAGGAATTTATTTATTTATTTCTTCATTTATTGTTAATTTTTAAAGCTCTTCTAATAAAAATCTTAATTTCGCTTAACTACAACTATTGACTATATCGAATAACGAAACATTCAGTTAAAAAAAAAAAACAAAATAAAAATTAAATTGATAGCATTTCGTTGAGTTTCCTTAAAAAGTTTTTACTATTGGAGAATTAGTTAAATCAATTGTTATTGTTATTGTCTTCCTCTAACCGTTTGTTTCATTGATTGAACTAACATTAAAATTCAAATTATACGGCATTGATTATATAATCTTTTATATTTTTTTTCGCTTAAAAATCCTACAAAAAATAGTCATTATTTTTATAGGGTAAGTTTAAGTAAGAACGGATTTATCAAGGATTTGACAAACCATTATGACCGGATACCTTAAGGGTCAGGAGTTTTGCACTGTAACTTTTTTAGGTATTGATTAATAGTAGATGCATAGCTTTATAGAAAAATCTTTATTTTCCGTTTTTATTCTGAATGTTTCACTTGTTAATGTTTTTACATTTAGGAAAACTGATTTTATTCTACTGAGTATTTTAATTACTTTACTGAAGTGCTTATTATAAATTAAGTTAAGCTGTTAATTAATTATACTGGCTTTGCAATAATGTTAATGGGCTTGATGGACTTAGAGTTTAAACACTCCATAAATTGAGCGTATATAATTATAGTATACGAAAAAATAAAGATAGTTGTTATTGATAACCTTCCTTTATTTTTGTTGCTGTAAAAGAGTGTCTTTTCTTATACGAAATAGTGTTTTTTATTCCTCTTCGTAATGAAAATTCAAAATTAGTTTATTGTATTACATTATTCTTAACTTCTGATTAGTTTATTAACATTTACAATCTATTCTCAAATCCTTTTGTATAGTCTCAATATAGTGAATATTCCAAGATGTGTAGCATACTGTACATTAATGATACTTATTCTAGCTGAAAAATAGATTGGAACAAGAATAGGGATGAGTGAAAAGGATATTCTTCATTAACCTTGCCACTCATAATAATTTATGGATTTGTTATGAATAGAAAAAGAAATTGTTAACATGATTAGCATGATAAAGAATTACAATAGAAGGACAGAAACTTAATAACTACGAAAAATACTGAAAAAATTAGATAATAATTGTTAATCAAATACCTGAAAAATGTAAGTAATTTCCTGTTCTAATAATTGTTGCAATTCATTAATTATTCCGAAGTTTCTCAATGTAAAGGCATTCATCCTTGTGGGAGATTTAAGTCTCTACGGAAATTCGACAAACATTATCATCAATCTATCAAGCCAGTGTTTGTATCAGTTCACCCAAATAACAGCTTGATAGATTGATTTAATATTCATCCAGATGTAAAGCAGTTGTATATTCTTTACTTTCTGTTTATCGCATGTTTAATTATTACTTAGTTTCATAAAAGAGAAATTGAAATTTGATAGAATTTAATAGAAGAATAAAACTTGTACTGGATCTATTATTCAGGTGATATTTCTTTCATCTTTACAGTGAGATGGAAATAATTTATCACATAATATAGCAAGCAAATACTAAATGTTGGAAAAATAATTATGAATATAACTGAAATTCAGGTTATTTCTCATATGGAAGCCAGAATGATAAAGAAAAGACGTTTATTTTAGATTTAGTAACAAACTATTTTATATTCTGCAAATGTACAGCGATGAAAGGAAATAGGCCTAGTTAAATGAAAACACGAATCAAAATTTATATATATTCCGAAGAATAAATTGTGATAGGATATTCTTGTATAGATTTTTTTTTTTTTTATAAAAGGCAAGAATCTTTTCTTTTATCAGACAAGTTTCCGGAAATGATTTAAATTTAGAAAACGAATTTAATTAGGAAAGAATATCTTATCAAAACAATTATTGAGAATAGATTAGAAAACAATTTCTACAAAAACATAGAAGATTAAAGTGGATAGATAGTGTTAGGAAATTAGTCGATTGTCAATATTAGCCATCACTCGATCAGTATAAGATAGAAAATATATCTGGTATCAATTTATCTATATCACCTTATGTGACATGTAGTAGTTACTGTAGTGGTTATGGTGCCTACATAAGTTTAGTGATTCTAGTAGAAATAGAAAGCTACGAATAAAATGTATTAAATATAATTGTATCGTTTCTGCTTTAATTATTAATTGGACTTTTCTGTTTGTTACTCTAATTTTGCTTATTGAATTCCTTTATGGGTAATTTTATTTATTTAATATTTTCAACTAAATAGTAGTCTATTATTATTTTTTTATTCTGATGGCTTAATTTTATTTTAATTATGCTTAGAACTCCAAATAGTTTATGGAATAGGAATAATTTGCATTATTTAAATATAGTTTCAAATTATAAAAATAATGTTTTTATATGTATATATTCAAAATGTTTTATTAAAGCCATTTGAGGATATTGCAGTGGAATTGATGGTTTTATTTCATCTAGAATTAACGAAGAAAGTTTACAAAACATTATAGTTTGATGTGTAATAAACTATATTAATTATTATAATGCTATAATAATATAATAAAGTATATTGCGGGGAATATAGTATACTGCAACTGCTGAAAAAATAGAGCGTCTGATAAGGAAAAAATTAAGTTATTCATTGTGAACACACGTAGAAGATGAAATCCAAATAAAAAGTGATAATTTATATATAAAATAAACATGATGTCCTAATTTCTCTTAATTGATTTGATCAATGTGTTTGTTCAGCAACATATCATAATGTTTGGTTAGCAAAAAATAACTTCCATAGTTAGAAAACAGCAAATTGAAACTTGCCTAAACATGTGATTTGAGCAGAGCTCGTAAACAATCCTTGTGCCAATTTTCGTGATATTAGACAACACATTTCAACACTGTTAAGATCGTTGTCTATTTACATCCCATTTAAAAACTTATTGCTTAATTTTATTAATCATATATTATTACTTAAATTTTATATAGTGTAAATTTTAATTTTACGTAGCAAAAAACAAAAAAAAAAAAAAAATCAAGCAACAAATTGCTTAATTTTCCCGGCAACATTTGGTGGCGTCATCCGTTATGATATTTTTATTTTAAAAATCTTTTATATTTTTAACTATTATAAAATGACAAAAGGCTTAATTTTGAGGGTAACGATGTGTTTTATAAACAATTGTAAATGCTAATAACGGGTAAAATCGTCATTTAGTCTGATCCTACCTGAGATACACACGACTCCCTTTATCTCCCTACTCGCTCGACCTTTAATCACCAAAATTTAATAGCATTAATCCCCCTAACACACAAACCTTCTCGCAAAATTTCAGAAATTTTCGACAAAAAGAACAGGAGTTATTAAGCTTCAAAAAGAGTGAACAAAATCGTTTCTCCCCCCCACACACTAATATCCGTTCGTATAGAAACCCCCCGATTTTTTGCATTTCTCGACGTTTCAAGGTCCCGAGTCCAAAAATGTAAAAATATGGGGGGGTCATTTTTTTGACCGATTACCAGTTTTTCCCTCTGTTATATATATAACAGCTGGAAAAGTAAAAAAAAAAAAACTTAAAAGCAAAAAACAAAGTTCTGAACATAAAGTAATTGTAAACACAATGGAAAATGGTTCTCCTCGTTTTAGCAGAGTCATATTTTAAAATATCGATTCAAACAGAATAAAGTAGTCAAACTTCTTTCTCTTAAGAATATAATTTTTTTTTTTTCCATGGAAGTCATTACATATAATTAACGATGAAAATTACGTTTACTATATCAGTGCAGTTTGTCTCTAATTAGTTTGCTCAAATAGTTATTACAAATTATTTTAAACTGTTAATGAACTATAAGCCTTGTAATAAGGTTAATGAGTTTGATGGACAAGATGTTTAAACACATCGTAAATTGGAAGAAAATGAGAGAATGTAATTTAAAAAAAAAAATAAAGACGAAAAAAGTCTAGTTATTTTAGACGATTTTCGAGCTTAAAATACTTATTTTAAATTTAAAAAAGTGTTTTTTTTTCTCTTTATAAAAGATACTTTCTTTTGTAAGAAGTGAAATTCAATACTAAAATATCATACTATTTTTATAGGTTAATAACAAAAATGTTTAATTTTATAAATTACAGAACGATGAAGTGTAAAGATATAATTTGAAAATAAAAGATAAATCAGAACTATTGCTTTTCTGTGTAAAATACACATTTTAAAAAGGTTTATTATATAATTATCCTTGTTCGCTCTTAAATAAAGCATATGATTTTAGGCGATTGATTCTGGAAAACGAGAATTAAAGATATTTTCTTCCATTTGGAATCATGTTACTACGAACTTTAAACAATACTGTAAATAATTTTTGCGGTCTTTTTCATTTTTAACAATTCGAAGACAATATATAAAGAATAAATTAAGTTTTACTAATTAATAATTATGCTTTTTAAATAATTTTATATTAAAAATTAACACTTTAACAAGTTTATAAAGCATTTAAATGACTGATTTAATTATTTTTTAACTCCAAGAAAACATTAAAAATTAATTTTTAAAGTTATAAAAATATTTAAACCATTAAAATAAATATTTTTTTTTTTCAAAAATTTGGCGGAAGATTATTATATTTATAAACACTTTTAACTCATAAGAACTGATTATAATACATATAGAACAACGTACTAAATTACAATAACATTAAATTTGAGTTTCCGTTGTAAATTTTTTTATCTTTGACATTTCATTCAAAAATATTGTATTAGTTCATGAATCAGCATTTGTAACACAAGGACGTGCTTAGAGTTGGCATAGAGTTCAAAGAAATCTTTATAGACCAGCGTAATACAGTACAGTGAAATCCAAAACATTTTCACTTGTATTGGCACTTTGGCTTACTAGATTAAACGATATATTCGATAAGAAAATATATGATAAAAACATTTTAAAGAAGAATTTTCAGATTCTCCATGTTAAATTTAATGTAAAAAAAAAACCTTTTATATATTATATTTATTCATTCGAAATTTAAATTTCCCCACAACTGTGAAAAAATATGAATAGACGAATATGGAGGAAGTAATAAAAGAAAAATCTGTTTATAGTCCGTAAGATTTAACTGCTTTGAGTTTGTTCCTCCATAGAAACTACATCTAAACAGGATATTGATTTGAAACAGATGTTAGAATTTCAAACGATTAAAAAAATACGAAAAATAAATGATTGTTTATTGTAGTAAAAACTCAATTCGAGAGTCCTGTAAACTATTTTTAAGTTCGAAAATAAATTCCTTTTACTATAATTACTTATAACATCCTGTTTTGAGGCAGCTACGTATACTCAGGTTAGTCATATCTACATTTAGATTACATTTATGAGTTTAATCTTAAAAATAAATATGATCAAGCGCTTCGATTCTTCTGTTTAAACACGTTTAATGCTAACTAAATGGATTAAAAAAATATTAAGAACAATAACTATTTTTAGTTCTTAAAAAAACCAAGACAAAATTCTTAATAATTAATTAACTATCGTGTTTATTTTTCTGTAACTTGGTAAAATCGAATGATAATGATGACAGCAGCATACATAATACAGATACAAGAAAATAATTAAATCAAATTATAATGTAAATTGCGTGAGAGGAAATAATTTCTATATAAAAAATATTCATTATATTCAAATTATGATAATTTCTGTCTTAAATATAATAACAAAATACTGTCAAGTAATTAAACTGATCTCTTGGATAATGATAATAATAATATGTATTTCATAAATATCTTAAAATTAAAATAAAATATTTAATCTAGAAATCGATCGATTTTACGACATAAAAACCGTAAAAAATATAATTTCCATCTTAACTAAATTTATCTCGGATACGTATACGATGCCATGTAATATGTTAAAATTGATTAAAAATAGTAGAAGAGTTAGCGAAGTTAATTCATAGTTTGTTCAGGTGCGTACAATACGTACTGTACTGTACATAGACGCACGTAGAACGAAATGTACGACTCTAATAATAAACTAATCGTATATTAACAGTTACAGTGTCAATTGGGAAATGTTCCAAAGTCGAAATACGTCATAAAAATTTTACTAAAAATAAGAACTTTTTAACTTGTTTCTTTATTTTATTATTTATTTATCTTCCAAACTTTAGTTACATTGATAAGAGTATACGGTTTATCGAAAATTTTTTTTTTCTCATATTTGACATTACAGTATTTTCTATATTTTCAACGAGCGTGTGTGCTTTCAACAAAAGATGCCTGAATTCTGTCTGCTTACAAGCTTTTGATGGTTGAAAAGTATTGAAAAGACCGTTTACAGTTGTTAAATTTTATTAAATAAAAAAGGTTTCCATGTAATTATTTAAAGGAAAATCGATGTTGGAATAAACACGCGTACGTACATTATAACTTAATAGTTATGGGTTTATATATGACGTTATATAATATATTTTATTAAAGGTAGAAGAATTACATATCTACGCTGTAACTAAATATTAAATTTATATGGCATTTCTACGTTAACATGACTTTTTGAGTATGAATTTATCTATGATATTGAATTGCCTATACACGTCCAATGACTGGAATTAAAATATATATATTTGCTTCATTTATTGTTCTGTATAAATAATTTTTAATACAAGTTTGTCCAATTACGAACCTATGAAAATGTAAGTATTGTACTGTACAATGGATACAAATTTAATAAGATTTTCTGTATTATTTTGTGCCTTAATGATTTATGTGCTCCTATTTTTTGTAAAATCAATTTATCTTAAATTAATAAAATATATTTTCAATTAATTTCCATTACAATCTTTTTAGTATTTGATGTAAATAAAGGATTTTTGGCTCATAAATTGAAAAATGTTTTCTTGTACATTATATTAATCCTGTTTTTTTCTGAATAAACTAAGAATAAAATAATATAATAATTTTTTTTTTCAAAAATCTGACGGAAGATTAAGAGAAAAAAACAACATTTTTTTAATTCATAAGAACTGATTGTGATACATATAGAACAGCATACAAAATTAAAGATCAGTTTATCAAACAATAATATTAAATTTGAGTTTACAAGATAAATTAAGATGCTAAGCACCTTATTTAATGTTGTAAAGTTGCCTGTATATTAATTTTAAATTATTAGATCCTCAATTTAATTGTATTTTTAGCATCATTTTTTCCATTAACTTTTTCAAATATATTTACGTTTGAATAAAACATTTTTTTTTTGTTTCTTTTATATTCATAATTATATGTAAATAAGCATATAATCAACATTCGTTTTTCTCAGAATTAAGCACAAAACAAACTTAATTTGTATGGATAAAGTGATATTGAATACGTTAAAAAGAAGAAAATTAATTAATTTTCTTCTTTTTTTGTAAATATTCCTTGTAAACAAGGAATATTTATAAAAATAAATAAAAAAAAAATCAAAGGAGTTCGCATTTAAGAAATTATGTTTACAAGCGCTGCCTTTGAAATATATTTCGATTATATTCTAGCAGATCAGAACGAGACTATGTTTATAAACACTTCTTGATTTTCTTTCCAAAGCATATCTTTATGCATATGCAATTTGTTTTTATAAAAAAGCCAAATTACTCTTTGTTTTATAAAGGCTATTGCATACAATATTATAAGTTACAGTTTTAATATATTTATAGTTTCTATTGGTCTGAATTGCAACACGAGTGTTCTTTGACCCAAGACAATTCTATTGTGAGATTACACAAACATTTTCTTCTTATATTTTTGGAGAAATTACTTATTTATGTCTTACATAACGTCTTAGATTGGTTAACAAACATAATATGTACGATATCGATTATGAAAGGATTTGGCTGTTAGAAAAAGGTGATAACGCTCCTCTAAACCAAGGAATTAATGGAATCTTACAATTTTCCGCTTAATATTTGATACACGTATTCCATTTCTTAATGTATTTATATTTTTTAAATTTTTATACACTTACACTGTTAATTCTTATAAATTTAAATCAGAAGATATATACAGTATATGTTAATGTATAGCTTGTAATATATACTCTATACAATCTAAATTGAGAAGAATAATTAATACATTTGTTCCTTTAAAATTGCTCTATTATTAACCTTCATATAATTACAGCGGAACCAGCCAAATGTGATCACCTCAGATTCTAGGGGTACTTTTTCTCTGTATAGTGATCAGCTGCTTATTGTGTAATGTGACCACTGTTAGATCTGGTTTGCCTGAAATGTAACCTGTTAAAGAGACCACTTTACAGAAAAACGCTGGTGAGTTATAGGTTTTTGGGTGGCGACCCACGTGTCGTGGACAAGGAATAAATTCTACTTGCAAGTCAATATCTGCATCCAACATATTGTAGTATTTACTTCAAAAGTCTTTTCTATTACCAGAAGTTACTTCAATATTGTAATATAAAACTACCATAAGAGTCTAAATTCAATCCACTTTCACTAAATGTTCTAAAAACTGAAAAATGAGAAATAATGCAGTTACCTTTGAACTATACTTTTATATCAACATCTTAATCTACTTAGGTCAACATCTAACTTTCTGGGCATTAGTGGTTATAAGTTTTGGGCTGGATTTTATAATTGTTAAGGCTATAAAAATCTGTTCGTCCCACAGCTCTACATCCCTTAATTACGACTCAAGCCAAGCCATACAGAGAGCTTTCTCTGAAAGAAAAAATTGAGATTATCAAGTTTCTTGACTCCAATAGTCAGCAAAAAGCAGCAGCAAAGTTCAGGATAAGTAAAACATGTGTTAACAAGAGTACGTTGAACGTTATTAAGACAATAAAAATGGAGACAATTCCAGAAAATTATCAATAAGAAAGACAACAAATTTTGAGATAAATGCTGGTGTTCTGGAATGGCTTCAGTAAACGCATGGCATGAATATTTGTGTCTGGCTCACTGCTACAGGAAGTAGCATTCACGTTTGCAGTTAGAAGTATCATATTCAAAAATTTAATTCATCAACTGGCTCTCTCGAATCATTTAAGCAAAGACATACCATTTCAGAAAAGGTAGGGTACGGAAAATCAAATGATGTAGATGACATAATGTGGAAAATTTCAAAATTTCAAAAATTTCATATCTCAATTTATACAGTTTTTGATGCAATTAATGTGTATTCTGCTATATAAAACCACAGCTGTCAACATTAATAGAAAT
>NW_019384380.1:19163-24489 GCF_000671375.1 Centruroides sculpturatus
AAATCTTTGAAAGTTTCTAAAATATATTAAATTTGATTAAATACTGATTTATGAACTGGAAATAGGCGTTACTACAGTTGACTAGGAGAATTACAAAGAAAAATTTTAATCTATATTTCATCATATCTTATTAGAGAAACCCTTTATGTTATAGAAATACTTTAAATTAGTTAAAGTCTATCTCAAAAATTGTTACTTCATAAACAGTTCAAAGAATATACATAACGTATAGATACATACAGATGTATTTTTTTCTATATTTAACATTTACTAATTAAAATTTTCCTTGTTTTACTCATTCCTTATACTGTATTAAGTATTATAACCAAAATTAATTGAAAGTTCACGATAAACCTATGAATTAATTAAATTTAGATTATTATATTTACATTTCTTAACACGAAACGCTTAGTTTATTAATGTACGTATTATATCCATTTTTTTCTGAATTTATAAATCTATAATTACTTTAATACTAACATCCAAAGCGATTAGCCTTTATATCATACTGCTAAAGTTATTACATTTTATAGAAAGTTTGCTTTTTGTTCATTTGATATAATTTATAAAGGGTGTAAAAATGATTCAGAGTATTAAAGTGAAAAAGAAGTAGTTTTTAAGACTGGCAAACCAACAAAATAGTGATTCCTAATTTATTTTTTCCCTCCTTCTTTCTTCAAAAAAAAAAAAATTAAATTATAGAAGATTGGATAGTGCATTTAGGTTTAGTTTCCTGTGTTACGTTTAAGGTTACTACTGTATTGAACCACTAAGTTCAATGGAAGTTTCTCTTTCTGTTTGACATTTTAACATTATTAGATCAATTTTTATTACATAGAAACGAAATTTAAGTATAGAAACTTGAAAAATGATTTAAACACTTAAATAAATATTAATGTAACAGATTGATGATCATTTTTTGAATTATAGCTTGTGGATATGAAGATGTCTTGTAAGATAGAGATGGATGAAGGAAAAGAACTAGACATTTTATTTCTAAGTTTATTTTTGTTCATTTTAAAATTTAAAAAGTTGTTTCAAAGTTCTGTATAAACAAGTAGCGAAATAAGTTGAAGCAGAGTCGAAATTATTTAAAAAGCTACTAGTAAAACTTTTCTCTTTAATAATATAAAGTATGTCACAAAAATCCATTTCTGCTCAAGTTTTTACAAAAATTAAGTTTAATAAATTATATATCATGACTTCAATAAGGGGAATGAAATAAGAAATGTATAACTTTAATAATTTAATCATTTTTAAAAATATTCTCTATAAGATTTGGCAAAATAAAATAAAATGGCATCTAGATATTGATGTATAAGAATACTATTCAAGTAAAAAAAATATAGAAAACGAAAGAAGTTATAGATATAATGAATGTCTCTTTAAAGTTTTCAGTTAGAATTTCCTCTTAGTGGCTTAACGTAATACTTTTCACAGATAGATTGTAAATAAAACCTCGAAAGTTGATTTTTGGTTTCGTATAGAAAAATTAAGTTTACTCGATAGCAGGAAACGTCCTGTAAATATCACTTTACCTGTGTTCAGAACTCGTAAAAATAAGAGATAAATATGACTGTAACATCTCTATAATTTAGCTACAGTCTATAAAAATTCTATTCCTATATAGTTAATTTAATAAATATTTAATTATCTTTTCTGTAATAACATAACAAAAACATCTTTGGTTTCTTAATATAATTTTTACAATTGAAAGTTTCTAAAATTAAAAATTACCTAACATAAATGAAAAAATTAGATTTAACGATAAAATAACAAAATAAAACGATATGAAAGAAATGATACGAAAGAAAATATGATATAATATGCAATAAAATGATATGAAAGAAATTCAAACATTTATTATATAATAATAATATATATATTATATATTAAATAACATAATTCAAGTAAGATTATTTCTAATTAACATTGCAAATACCAACATTATAAAATAATATAAATTATAATACGTTATAGTGTATTATAACATAACCCCGTGTTTTAATTAATATACCAGTAAAATATTATTAAAAGCTGAAAACTTCTTGATTATTATCTAAAGTTAGTTCAATTTTAAAGCTAACTTTACATAATAATTAGATGCACTATTAGATGTCATCCAAGTATGTTTGGAACTCGAGAAAGTATGAAAAAAAGAAATATTAAGTCGTATATCACATGATTTATAGGAATTTATTTACTTCTATATGAATTCCTTCTGTAATTTAAAGATGAAAATCACATCTCATACGAAAAATTCCAATACAAATATACAATAAAGTAAATAACATTAGAGAAAAAGAAACTTAAGAAAAGCATTAAAAGAATTGATAAAATTGCTGAAAGAATCCTGCTCAATGTAAAGAGAAGAGAAAGGAACTAAGGAATGGAGTGATTTCCTGTAAGAGGTAAACTGATTCTAATGGGCAAATATATATTATCTTATTTTTCCCGTCAAGACGTTACATTCATCATTTATATTGCCATATATTCTATAACAGTGATGTTTCTCATTTTGTCGCCATTTAAGTTGATTTTATACTTTAACAATAGACATTTTTCTTTACTTTACTCATCGTACAAATTTTTTATTATATTTTTCATTACATAAATTTTTATTTTCTCTCATTACTTGAATTATTCTGCAACAGATCGAAAGTGATTATCCCACGAGAGATAGTGGCTAGATAATCATTCACAGCCTCTTTAAAGTTAAAATTAATACAATAATAAATGTTAAAACCTTAAAATATTTTTTTATATATATATTTAAAAAATAAAATTTTAAATTCTTATTATTGAAGTACACAAAGATATTTTAATAAATTATATGAAAGAAAATTTATGAGATTTAACCTATATTTTTTCCAGTTCTTAACGTATAATATGATAAATTATGACATAATTAGAGTTTCTGTATACTGTTTATCCTTCTTTATCCATCTTTCAAGGAGAATTTTTAATGGAACTTAACGGAATTAAATAACATAAATCACTATTTATTGCTAGTTTACATTGCAAACAGCATAAAAATTTCAAGATTTTATCTTAGTTAATGTGATTAAATAAGTTTTACGCTCTTAAATGTATGCTTCATTTCATTGTAAAGGTTCTTGATATACATATGTATGTCGCATTACATTTATATCACCTTAAATCTATATTTATATTTTATAAATTTATTAAAAATTTATATCAATAACTATAATTAGCATCTCAAAAATTCACGTAAATGTTGAAAGTTGAAAAATTTAGAAATTTGTATGCCTTGTGAGTTACCTTAATTGGAATTATGAGATTCGATAATATTTATCATTATCCACTTCATGGCCCGTTTTACGTGATTAGATTTAGTAAAACAATTCGATGCCGATTAACCGTGCTATTATTTTAAAGTTGTTTATCTTGTTTAAATGATCATTAAAAGTTTTTAAGTAGATGACATACTTTTCGCGTTTTCTTGCGATGATCATTGACGTGATGGAGTGAATGAGGTTAATAATTTTGATGTTTTTGTTTGAAACGAATGTCGGGTCACATGACTGTATTCAGAACAAGTTTCTAGACATCGCGACGATCCTCATTTGCATGTAAAGCGAAGCCTATTGATCGTCGAAGGCCACACCTACTCCTATATTGATCTGTAAGTGACTCCTGGCACAGTGGCTCCCTCACATGTACGTTGACCTTATCGACAAGATACTAAAAGCATCCGGAAGAATTTATTCCCGTATTTCCGGCATTTTTCAAATACTTTAAACTTGAATTTGATCTTTATATGACCTAAATTTTAGTTTAATGAGATGGTTTACTTTTAAAAAAGGAATCATTAAACATCTGATAGGAAATGATAGATTGCTTTACAGTGTACGCTAACGAGTTTAAAGTGAAGACTTTTTACAAATTTTTTTTCTTTTTAGTTCTTAGAACTATATCTATGAATTATCTGAATTATCGCGATATAGACCTACACCATTGAAGAAAGTTTTCCAGTTGCTACGACAACACTAGTAAGAGGGACACGATCCTTACTTTTTGACATTTGTTGATGTATTATTAATATTGTGGTAACACGAAACATGTTTGGTTTAATGAAACTTAATTAGGTAATTAGAAACGAAATCGTATTAAACTAAATTCATTTTTAAAAATTGTTATCGTTTATAACAGTAAATAAATTAAATTTAAAACTATTTCTTACATGTTATAAGTAATTAAAACTTTGGAAATTCGTATTTAATTATCTTTATATGCGTAATTATTGATTCATAAGAATTCTTTAAGAGCAAGAAAGTTAATGGTTAAATTTAAATGTTTTGTAAAGAATAATAAATGTAAACATTAATATAAATGTAAATGATATTTACATTTATTATATTTTACAAAGCATCTTTAAAGATAAACACAATTATCAAAACTTATTTCAAAACATTATCTTATATATTACAGAATTTATGAAACAACACTTTACTATTTTATTAGAATAATGTTATATATAGGCTTATATACATATTTATTAATATATAATGTTATAATAACATTATATATATAACCATTCTATTATGAAATTAATACAACAAAAATTATATTAATAATTTTATTTAAATATTTTAAAATAAATATTTATTGAATAGTTTAGAAATTTAAACATTATTTCTAAACTTTAAAATAATAAATACTTAATGGAATATCTCAAATAATTAATTGCATGAACTGTAAATTATGCATTCGTAGAAATTTTTCAAAAGGAGGGTAACCAAAATAAAGTATTGTATATTCACTAAATATTCAGAGATTTAGAATAGAAAACTTTTTAAATTACGATTTAATAACTTTCGGGGGTTGTCTATTAATTACGTGTACAGTTTTTGAGCCACTTTTGACCTCCTATTTTCCCATTGTACAGTGATGTACTGTAATTTTGGCTACCCACTCTTTAATTACGTGTACGATAGTTCACGGATCTCCTGATTTTAAAAGTTCTGGAAATATTTTCTGATAGTTTATTCACATGTCTTGCAAGTATTCATTTCTTATAAGAACGAACTCATATACCACTAATACCACTAAATAATAGTCCACGTAAATAGTGTCTCGTCCCCTCCCCGTGTCTATAATAATACACTTTTCGTAATCTCCTTCTCTCTACCTTAAACTATGTATGTAATTAATAGATGTCTGAATGGCACCTTATAGAATTATTACTTGTAATCAATAAAAAATGTTTAATTTATTTTCGTACATTTGTAATATATTTTTATACATAATATTCAGATAAATTAATATAAGTTCTAACGTGTTGTATACTGTTTATCCTTTTTTA
>NW_019384380.1:24843-60025 GCF_000671375.1 Centruroides sculpturatus
ACAGATGATAATGATGACAGCAGCATACATAATACAGATACAAGAAAATAATTAAATCAAATTATAATGTAAATTGCGTGAGAGGAAATAATTTCTATATAAAAAATATTCATTATATTCAAATTATGATAATTTCTGTCTTAAATATAATAACAAAATACTGTCAAGTAATTAAACTGATCTCTTGGATAATGATAATAATAATATGTATTTCATAAATATCTTAAAATTAAAATAAAATATTTAATCTAGAAATCGATCGATTTTACGACATAAAAACCGTAAAAAATATAATTTCCATCTTAACTAAATTTATCTCGGATACGTATACGATGCCATGTAATATGTTAAAATTGATTAAAAATAGTAGAAGAGTTAGCGAAGTTAATTCATAGTTTGTTCAGGTGCGTACAATACGTACTGTACTGTACATAGACGCACGTAGAACGAAATGTACGACTCTAATAATAAACTAATCGTATATTAACAGTTACAGTGTCAATTGGGAAATGTTCCAAAGTCGAAATACGTCATAAAAATTTTACTAAAAATAAGAACTTTTTAACTTGTTTCTTTATTTTATTATTTATTTATCTTCCAAACTTTAGTTACATTGATAAGAGTATACGGTTTATCGAAAATTTTTTTTTTCTCATATTTGACATTACAGTATTTTCTATATTTTCAACGAGCGTGTGTGCTTTCAACAAAAGATGCCTGAATTCTGTCTGCTTACAAGCTTTTGATGGTTGAAAAGTATTGAAAAGACCGTTTACAGTTGTTAAATTTTATTAAATAAAAAAGGTTTCCATGTAATTATTTAAAGGAAAATCGATGTTGGAATAAACACGCGTACGTACATTATAACTTAATAGTTATGGGTTTATATATGACGTTATATAATATATTTTATTAAAGGTAGAAGAATTACATATCTACGCTGTAACTAAATATTAAATTTATATGGCATTTCTACGTTAACATGACTTTTTGAGTATGAATTTATCTATGATATTGAATTGCCTATACACGTCCAATGACTGGAATTAAAATATATATATTTGCTTCATTTATTGTTCTGTATAAATAATTTTTAATACAAGTTTGTCCAATTACGAACCTATGAAAATGTAAGTATTGTACTGTACAATGGATACAAATTTAATAAGATTTTCTGTATTATTTTGTGCCTTAATGATTTATGTGCTCCTATTTTTTGTAAAATCAATTTATCTTAAATTAATAAAATATATTTTCAATTAATTTCCATTACAATCTTTTTAGTATTTGATGTAAATAAAGGATTTTTGGCTCATAAATTGAAAGATGTTTTCTTGTACATTATATTAATCCTGTTTTTTTCTGAATAAACTAAGAATAAAATAATATAATAATTTTTTTTTTCAAAAATCTGACGGAAGATTAAGAGAAAAAAACAACATTTTTTTAATTCATAAGAACTGATTGTGATACATATAGAACAGCATACAAAATTAAAGATCAGTTTATCAAACAATAATATTAAATTTGAGTTTACAAGATAAATTAAGATGCTAAGCACCTTATTTAATGTTGTAAAGTTGCCTGTATATTAATTTTAAATTATTAGATCCTCAATTTAATTGTATTTTTAGCATCATTTTTTCCATTAACTTTTTCAAATATATTTACGTTTGAATAAAACATTTTTTTTTTGTTTCTTTTATATTCATAATTATATGTAAATAAGCATATAATCAACATTCGTTTTTCTCAGAATTAAGCACAAAACAAACTTAATTTGTATGGATAAAGTGATATTGAATATGTTAAAAAGAAGAAAATTAATTAATTTTCTTCTTTTTTTGTAAATATTCCTTGTAAACAAGGAATATTTATAAAAATAAATAAAAAAAAAATCAAAGGAGTTCGCATTTAAGAAATTATGTTTACAAGCGCTGCCTTTGAAATATATTTCGATTATATTCTAGCAGATCAGAACGAGACTATGTTTATAAACACTTCTTGATTTTCTTTCCAAAGCATATCTTTATGCATATGCAATTTGTTTTTATAAAAAAGCCAAATTACTCTTTGTTTTATAAAGGCTATTGCATACAATATTATAAGTTACAGTTTTAATATATTTATAGTTTCTATTGGTCTGAATTGCAACACGAGTGTTCTTTGACCCAAGACAATTCTATTGTGAGATTACACAAACATTTTCTTCTTATATTTTTGGAGAAATTACTTATTTATGTCTTACATAACGTCTTAGATTGGTTAACAAACATAATATGTACGATATCGATTATGAAAGGATTTGGCTGTTAGAAAAAGGTGATAACGCTCCTCTAAACCAAGGAATTAATGGAATCTTACAATTTTCCGCTTAATATTTGATACACGTATTCCATTTCTTAATGTATTTATATTTTTTAAATTTTTATACACTTACACTGTTAATTCTTATAAATTTAAATCAGAAGATATATACAGTATATGTTAATGTATAGCTTGTAATATATACTCTATACAATCTAAATTGAGAAGAATAATTAATACATTTGTTCCTTTAAAATTGCTCTATTATTAACCTTCATATAATTACAGCGGAACCAGCCAAATGTGACCACCTCAGATTCTAGGGGTACTTTTTCTCTGTATAGCGATCAGCTGCTTATTGTGTAATGTGACCACTGTTAGATCTGGTTTGCCTGAAATGTAACCTATTAAAGAGACCACTTTACAGAAAAACGCTGGTGAGTTATAGGTTTTTGGGTGGCGACCCACGTGTTGTGGACAAGGAATAAATTCTACTTGCAAGTCAATATCTGCATCCAACATATTGTAGTATTTACTTCAAAAGTCTTTTCCATTACCAGAAGTTACTTCAATACTGTAATACAAAACTACCATAAGAAACTAAATTCAATCCACTTTCACTAAATGTTCTAAAAACTGAAAAATGAGAAATAATGCAGTTACCTTTGAACTATACTTTTATATCAACATCTTAATCTACTTAGGTCAACATCTAACTTTCTGGGCATTAGTGGTTATAAGTTTTGGGCTGGATTTTATAATTGTTAAGGCTATAAAAATCTGTTCGTCCCACAGCTCTACATCCCTTAATTACGACTCAAGCCAAGCCATACAGAGAGCTTTCTCTGAAAGAAAAAATTGAGATTATCAAGTTTCTTGACTCCAATAGTCAGCAAAAAGCAGCAGCAAAGTTCAGGATAAGTAAAACATGTGTTAACAAGAGTACGTTGAACGTTATTAAGACAATGAAATTGGAGACTATTCCAGTAAATTATCAATAAGAAAGACAACAAATTTTGAGATAAATGCTGGTGTTCTGGAATGGCTTCAGTAAACGCATGGCATGAATATTTGTGTCTGGCTCACTGCTACAGGAAGTAGCATTCACGTTTGCAGTTAGAAGTATCATATTCAAAAATTTAATGCATCAACTGGCTCTCTCGAATCATTTAAGCAAAGACATACCATTTCAGAAAAGGTAGGGTACGGAAAATCAAATGATGTAGATGACATAATGTGGAAAATTTCAAAATTTCAAAAATTTCATATCTCAATTTATACAGTTTTTGATGCAATTAATGTGTATTCTGCTATATAAAACCACAGCTGTCAACATTAATAGAAATAAATTCTTCATACAGTGACCAACTTTCTATAGTGACCATTCATCTTAGTCCCAAGGTGGTCACTTTAAGCAGTTTCTACTCTATATAAATATTCATTCATATATATTATATTCATATAAAAATTACAACTTTTTCAATATTAAATATGCTGTTTTCTCTAAATTGTTCTTTATTCCGATATTCTGTAAGTACGAAATGACTCAAAATAGGTTCGAAACTGTATTTAGTTTCTAGAATTAAACAACCACAAATGAAAATTATTTTTGTGTAATTTGTAATAATTAAGTTACATAAATCTGTCATATACTCCTATAACCTATTTTATTTTAAATTTTGAGTTTTTTTTTAGATTTATGGATGTTTTCATATATATATATATATATATATGCTATAAACTTATTGTGTATGCAATTCTTTAATCAGAACATTAGACATAACTTAATTTTTTTTCATACATATGCAAGAACATACAACTTTATATTTTTCTATCCAAGGCAAATTAACATATAACTGTTGTTTTTTATGATTTATTTAAAAAAATACTTCCTACATCTGTTAATTAAATCTATTTGCCTAAAATTTTCTTAATATAAAGGTATTCAATGTATATTTTGAAGACTCCAGTGTGACCTATTCAGAATCTCGAAAATTTGATGTTCGTTTGAATAATAAGTCATAAAGAGACAAATAAAATAAGACATTGAACTGTACATTAATTAGAATATATTTACAAATTAAAAGCTTAAAAGCTTTTAGTAAAATTCTTCATCTTAGTTGTTTTCACATGATATTTATATTGTGGTGTATGTAACCTTTATTCATATACTGTATATGTATGGATTGATCACACAAATTGATGAAAATATATGGAAAAGTAAAATTAAATATTGGCAAATCTTTGAAAGTTTCTAAAATATATTAAATTTGATTAAATACTGATTTATGAACTGGAAATAGGCGTTACTACAGTTGACTAGGAGAATTACAAAGAAAAATTTTAATCTATATTTCATCATATCTTATTAGAGAAACCCTTTATGTTATAGAAATACTTTAAATTAGTTAAAATCTATCTCAAAAATTGTTACTTCATAAACAGTTCAAAGAATATACATAACGTATAGATACATACAGATGTATTTTTTTCTATATTTAACATTTACTAATTAAAATTTTCCTTGTTTTACTCATTCCTTATACTGTATTAAGTATTATAACCAAAATTAATTGAAAGTTCACGATAAACCTATGAATTAATTAAATTTAGATTATTATATTTACATTTCTTAACACGAAACGCTTAGTTTATTAATGTACGTATTATATCCATTTTTTTCTGAATTTATAAATCTATAATTACTTTAATACTAACATCCAAAGCGATTAGCCTTTATATCATACTGCTAAAGTTATTACATTTTATAGAAAGTTTGCTTTTTGTTCATTTGATATAATTTATAAAGGGTGTAAAAATGATTCAGAGTATTAAAGTGAAAAAGAAGTAGTTTTTAAGACTGGCAAACCAACAAAATAGTGATTCCTAATTTATTTTTTCCCTCCTTCTTTCTTCAAAAAAAAAATTAAATTATAGAAGATTGGATAGTGCATTTAGGTTTAGTTTCCTGTGTTACGTTTAAGGTTACTACTGTATTGAACCACTAAGTTCAATGGAAGTTTCTCTTTCTGTTTGACATTTTAACATTATTAGATCAATTTTTATTACATAGAAACGAAATTTAAGTATAGAAACTTGAAAAATGATTTAAACACTTAAATAAATATTAATGTAACAGATTGATGATCATTTTTTGAATTATAGCTTGTGGATATGAAGATGTCTTGTAAGATAGAGATGGATGAAGGAAAAGAACTAGACATTTTATTTCTAAGTTTATTTTTGTTCATTTTAAAATTTAAAAAGTTGTTTCAAAGTTCTGTATAAACAAGTAGCGAAATAAGTTGAAGCAGAGTCGAAATTATTTAAAAAGCTACTAGTAAAACTTTTCTCTTTAATAATATAAAGTATGTCACAAAAATCCATTTCTGCTCAAGTTTTTACAAAAATTAAGTTTAATAAATTATATATCATGACTTCAATAAGGGGAATGAAATAAGAAATGTATAACTTTAATAATTTAATCATTTTTAAAAATATTCTCTATAAGATTTGGCAAAATAAAATAAAATGGCATCTAGATATTGATGTATAAGAATACTATTCAAGTAAAAAAAATATAGAAAACGAAAGAAGTTATAGATATAATGAATGTCTCTTTAAAGTTTTCAGTTAGAATTTCCTCTTAGTGGCTTAACGTAATACTTTTCACAGATAGATTGTAAATAAAACCTCGAAAGTTGATTTTTGGTTTCGTATAGAAAAATTAAGTTTACTCGATAGCAGGAAACGTCCTGTAAATATCACTTTACCTGTGTTCAGAACTCGTAAAAATAAGAGATAAATATGACTGTAACATCTCTATAATTTAGCTACAGTCTATAAAAATTCTATTCCTATATAGTTAATTTAATAAATATTTAATTATCTTTTCTGTAATAACATAACAAAAACATCTTTGGTTTCTTAATATAATTTTTACAATTGAAAGTTTCTAAAATTAAAAATTACCTAACATAAATGAAAAAATTAGATTTAACGATAAAATAACAAAATAAAACGATATGAAAGAAATGATACGAAAGAAAATATGATATAATATGCAATAAAATGATATGAAAGAAATTCAAACATTTATTATATAATAATAATATATATATTATATATTAAATAACATAATTCAAGTAAGATTATTTCTAATTAACATTGCAAATACCAACATTATAAAATAATATAAATTATAATACGTTATAGTGTATTATAACATAACCCCGTGTTTTAATTAATATACCAGTAAAATATTATTAAAAGCTGAAAACTTCTTGATTATTATCTAAAGTTAGTTCAATTTTAAAGCTAACTTTACATAATAATTAGATGCACTATTAGATGTCATCCAAGTATGTTTGGAACTCGAGAAAGTATGAAAAAAAGAAATATTAAGTCGTATATCACATGATTTATAGGAATTTATTTACTTCTATATGAATTCCTTCTGTAATTTAAAGATGAAAATCACATCTCATACGAAAAATTCCAATACAAATATACAATAAAGTAAATAACATTAGAGAAAAAGAAACTTAAGAAAAGCATTAAAAGAATTGATAAAATTGCTGAAAGAATCCTGCTCAATGTAAAGAGAAGAGAAAGGAACTAAGGAATGGAGTGATTTCCTGTAAGAGGTAAACTGATTCTAATGGGCAAATATATATTATCTTATTTTTCCCGTCAAGACGTTACATTCATCATTTATATTGCCATATATTCTATAACAGTGATGTTTCTCATTTTGTCGCCATTTAAGTTGATTTTATACTTTAACAATAGACATTTTTCTTTACTTTACTCATCGTACAAATTTTTTATTATATTTTTCATTACATAAATTTTTATTTTCTCTCATTACTTGAATTATTCTGCAACAGATCGAAAGTGATTATCCCACGAGAGATAGTGGCTAGATAATCATTCACAGCCTCTTTAAAGTTAAAATTAATACAATAATAAATGTTAAAACCTTAAAATATTTTTTTATATATATATTTAAAAAATAAAATTTTAAATTCTTATTATTGAAGTACACAAAGATATTTTAATAAATTATATGAAAGAAAATTTATGAGATTTAACCTATATTTTTTCCAGTTCTTAACGTATAATATGATAAATTATGACATAATTAGAGTTTCTGTATACTGTTTATCCTTCTTTATCCATCTTTCAAGGAGAATTTTTAATGGAACTTAACGGAATTAAATAACATAAATCACTATTTATTGCTAGTTTACATTGCAAACAGCATAAAAATTTCAAGATTTTATCTTAGTTAATGTGATTAAATAAGTTTTACGCTCTTAAATGTATGCTTCATTTCATTGTAAAGGTTCTTGATATACATATGTATGTCGCATTACATTTATATCACCTTAAATCTATATTTATATTTTATAAATTTATTAAAAATTTATATCAATAACTATAATTAGCATCTGAAAAATTCACGTAAATGTTGAAAGTTGAAAAATTTAGAAATTTGTATGCCTTGTGAGTTACCTTAATTGGAATTATGAGATTCGATAATATTTATCATTATCCACTTCATGGCCCGTTTTACGTGATTAGATTTAGTAAAACAATTCGATGCCGATTAACCGTGCTATTATTTTAAAGTTGTTTATCTTGTTTAAATGATCATTAAAAGTTTTTAAGTAGATGACATACTTTTCGCGTTTTCTTGCGATGATCATTGACGTGATGGAGTGAATGAGGTTAATAATTTTGATGTTTTTGTTTGAAACGAATGTCGGGTCACATGACTGTATTCAGAACAAGTTTCTAGACATCGCGACGATCCTCATTTGCATGTAAAGCGAAGCCTATTGATCGTCGAAGGCCACACCTACTCCTATATTGATCTGTAAGTGACTCCTGGCACAGTGGCTCCCTCACATGTACGTTGACCTTATCGACAAGATACTAAAAGCATCCGGAAGAATTTATTCCCGTATTTCCGGCATTTTTCAAATACTTTAAACTTGAATTTGATCTTTATATGACCTAAATTTTAGTTTAATGAGATGGTTTACTTTTAAAAAAGGAATCATTAAACATCTGATAGGAAATGATAGATTGCTTTACAGTGTACGCTAACGAGTTTAAAGTGAAGACTTTTTACAGAATTTTTTTCTTTTTAGTTCTTAGAACTATATCTATGAATTATCTGAATTATCGCGATATAGACCTACACCATTGAAGAAAGTTTTCCAGTTGCTACGACAACACTAGTAAGAGGGACACGATCCTTACTTTTTGACATTTGTTGATGTATTATTAATATTGTGGTAACACGAAACATGTTTGGTTTAATGAAACTTAATTAGGTAATTAGAAACGAAATCGTATTAAACTAAATTCATTTTTAAAAATTGTTATCGTTTATAACAGTAAATAAATTAAATTTAAAACTATTTCTTACATGTTATAAGTAATTAAAACTTTGGAAATTCGTATTTAATTATCTTTATATGCGTAATTATTGATTCATAAGAATTTTTTAAGAGCAAGAAAGTTAATGGTTAAATTTAAATGTTTTGTAAAGAATAATAAATGTAAACATTAATATAAATGTAAATGATATTTACATTTATTATATTTTACAAAGCATCTTTAAAGATAAACACAATTATCAAAACTTATTTCAAAACATTATCTTATATATTACAGAATTTATGAAACAACACTTTACTATTTTATTAGAATAATGTTATATATAGGCTTATATACATATTTATTAATATATAATGTTATAATAACATTATATATATAACCATTCTATTATGAAATTAATACAACAAAAATTATATTAATAATTTTATTTAAATATTTTAAAATAAATATTTATTGAATAGTTTAGAAATTTAAACATTATTTCTAAACTTTAAAATAATAAATACTTAATGGAATATCTCAAATAATTAATTGCATGAACTGTAAATTATGCATTCGTAGAAATTTTTCAAAAGGAGGGTAACCAAAATAAAGTATTGTATATTCACTAAATATTCAGAGATTTAGAATAGAAAACTTTTTAAATTACGATTTAATAACTTTCGGGGGTTGTCTATTAATTACGTGTACAGTTTTTGAGCCACTTTTGACCTCCTATTTTCCCATTGTACAGTGATGTACTGTAATTTTGGCTACCCACTCTTTAATTACGTGTACGATAGTTCACGGATCTCCTGATTTTAAAAGTTCTGGAAATATTTTCTGATAGTTTATTCACATGTCTTGCAAGTATTCATTTCTTATAAGAACGAACTCATATACCACTAATACCACTAAATAATAGTCCACGTAAACAGTGTCTCGTCCCCTCCCCGTGTCTATAATAATACACTTTTCGTAATCTCCTTCTCTCTACCTTAAACTATGTATGTAATTAATAGATGTCTGAATGGCACCTTATAGAATTATTACTTGTAATCAATAAAAAATGTTTAATTTATTTTCGTACATTTGTAATATATTTTTATACATAATATTCAGATAAATTAATATAAGTTCTAACGTGTTCTTAACTATGACAATTTCTTGAATAATTAACAAACGTAAGGAACGAAAATGTTAACCTTTACATTGTGCATATTCTAGTTATTACTGACATTAAATAGAAATTTTTTACAATTCTCTAAAACCAATTTTAACAAAATATAAAGAAAATAATATTTATTAATTATCAAGTGAATATGAATTAATTGGAAGTTTTTTTATCATTATGTACTGTACAGTATATGTAAATAGATGTAACGTATTTGGTACGAAAGAGAATCACGTATTGCAGATGAAGATTCATGATAATCGTTAATTCATCCATTAATATGTAATTTGCTAGACAATGATGCTAACATTGTTTCCTGTGATTTACATTTAGCAGTTTAACCTTATTGTATTAATTTTAAATACAGTGGAAGTACAGATAACTTTTCTTTTTAATTCTGAGTTTATTTCTAAAGAAATTTGAATATATTAAAATTGTAGAAGATTACAGAATTAATAGTTAATACAGTTCCAGCAAAAGTATAGCAGTTCGGTTGATTTTAGATTTTTGTTGACATTGGAACGACTGATTTCTCGGTTAATATTTGTTTATTTAATGATTACACAATGCTGACGTGAAGTAAGTATTAAGAGTTTTTTCCTATTTAAAAAAGTTTTTAGTAGTATGATTAATTCTATATATATGTAGCGCGTTAATATTACTGTAACCGTTTAAATAATAGAAAGATGTAAAAATAGAAATCGAGAATTACAACCACGTTCTACTAACACCATTCATAGAACAAAAACACAAAAATTATTTTTATCTGAGAGAAAAGAAAAAAAAGGTACGTTTTAAAAATAACTGTAAAATGTGTACACATCCAATATACTACAAAATCTAATGAGATAAATTTAAAATATTTTTAATCTATTAATATAATATCTACTGTACAGATAACACTGCCAACATTTGAAGGTCAGTTGTTAAAGAAAAGAACAAGTACTTACCGCAGATCAATGTTAACATATCTGCTATGGCTAGATTAAATAAATAACAATTAGTAGCAGTTTGCATATACTGATTCCTTGCAATCACCAAACAGGTACAAGTGTTGCCTATCAATCCAGTCAAAAAAATCAGACTATACACAGTTGTCAACGGCACTAACCAGTTAAGAGGTAAACGTTTAGGTCCAAGCATACTTTCGATAAATGCATCTATATCCGGTATTTTAATTTTATCCATTGAATTGTTGGAACTCATATTGCCCTCATTTAAACGAATTTGTTGTTCCATTTTCAGAGCAGACTTGCACACGTCTTGCGGCAAGTAGCCGCACTACCACTGATACTAGACTGCTGCGAACAGAAAATGAATGGAACACTGCTTGGATCCTATTGGTTGAGAGATAACGTGCGATTTCACCCACGTACACACTATAAACAGCTGGAGTTATGTTTAGAATTGTAATTTTAAATTTTGCTTTATTTTTTTACTAATAAATTTTATAATTATTAAGTAAGTAATGTAGCGATTGGATAATTTCCAAATCTTCTATGACATTAGTGACCTTTCGAGAATTCGATAAAGGGATTTAATGTAGAGGTGAGAAATTCTAGCAAAGTGTACGATCATACATTTTAAATAAATATAAACAGCATAATGTTTAAGAGAACTGTACGATCATATTGAGAATTATAGCAGATGGAGACGACTAAAGGAAGAATAAAATAATATTCTTTGCCAGTTTTGACAATACCAGAATACTTTAAGTATAGAAATTTTGCACATAAAATTATTTTAATGACATTCAGGACTGGTATTATATTTTTCGTTGGATATTTATATATCGAATATGAACATAGGAAAAGTATCACAAAAGAAATTGAGTTGCTTGAATATATTTATTCATAAATATATATTATTATAAACTGTTATAGTTATTTACAAGACAAGAATTTGATTTAAAACTTTAGATTTTTTAGTGTACAAATTTAATATTTTAATCATTTTGATATATAAGCACATTTTATTAATGCATTTAGACGAAAATTTTAATTAAATAAAATATAATGCGTTTAGATAGTAGTAGAAACAATTAATATAAATAATAAAACGCAATTTTTATATAAAAAATTTAAAATATGTTGTTACGAAAACCGAAATTTTAAAATTTTTAAAAAGTCTAAAATAGGAAAAGTCAAACTAGTTTGTAGAACAGTTAACTGAGGTCAATTTTTAATTATTGTCATATTTAAACAATTCATGTGTATGAATCAATAATTGATTGATTCTTTTAAGTAAACGATACTGACAAAGTCTTACAGATGATAGATGAAAACTAATATGAAAATATGCGAGGAAAATAATGTCAGTAACGATTTCAGCAAATTTCATTCTCTTAATTCAGTTCTTAAGTTTCCAAGAAATTTTGACCAAAGGCAAACAGATGGTGAAGTAAATTCATACGTTATTTTAAAATTGATAATTAACTTAGGAATTCTAAATTGATTTAACCTAAGTTTTAATATTTTATCTGTAAATTTTACTTAGTACACTAATCATAGAATTGTAATAAACATCAAATTACTGCATCTAGTTTTATGTTTTCAAATGAGTACAAATTATATTTATTATATATTGACAGATATAGATCATAATATTATTTATTTATTTTTTATCATCGGGATATGAGATTTGGTCCCATTTTTATGACTTTAATCGATACTGAGAATATGAGATTTATCTCATCTTCAGAACAACATTCCATTTCAATCATATCTGAAAGATTTTTATGGTTTAACAGTTTTTTTTACAATGATTATTTATCGATAATTGAAATTCTATTTTAAAAATATTAATATAGATACATGTACTGTACATTTGAAATGTTTATATAATTAGATTAACACAAGTTTGTTAAGTTTGAAAATGTATAAATAGTATTTAAATATAGGCTACAGAAAAATGTGGAAATTTGCTATTATAATAGATGTATAATCTCAATATATAATTCAATAAAAATGATTTGTATCCTACTAAATAATTATAATTAGTAAATAATTATTTTAACTAAAATTAGATTAAACAAATTTGATATACAGTAGTCCTTGAATTAGGTAACTGTATCAATTTACTATTTTGCATGACATGAAAGTCAAACAGAGAAACCAGATGTACAGGGAGAAGCGAAGTTTTCTTTTAAGATAAGAATTCTCGAATAGAAGAATAAACTAAAATATTGCTTGTAGTAGAATTTAATTTTAAAATAGAGTGCATAAGATCTTTTTACTATTACATCTTTTGTAATAAATTTATTACAGTACCAAACAAACAATTGAGAAAAGCCACATGCAATTAATTTTCTCATAGAGTAGACGTTTTTGTAGTGAATTTTCTTTTGGCTCCAGGCCAATTTTTGTCACTCGAGTGACGTATGGTGTACTTTAAAATATTTTATATAAACTATATGCCGTAGGGTATACAGGTATGTTTTGTATAAACACAATCATATTTTATGAAAAAATACACACTTAAAAAATTATTAGAGTCAAATAATTATAATCTCTCAATTTATCTAATTTATCTAATTAGTTGTGTTTAAGAATTTACGTCATTAATTTATTTGTTTCTTGGAAGATATATTTCCCTTAAGAGAATTACCTTGTATAAGATAATCTAGTTAATATACAAATTTAATCCTTAAATGAAGTAAAAAATAAAACATTTTCTTTTTATATAACATTATAAAGCTGCTTATTCTTAAAATGTTTGAACAATAAAGTAAATATTTCAAAATATAATTGAACCGTCTTTTTTTAAAGATTTTTAAATTTTAATTGTTATAAAATTTTCTATTTTACAAATAAATTACATTTATGTTTGCCTTCGTTTAAGATGGTCTGTTTAATAAAACAATGAGAGATTAATTTAATGGATAGAAAAAATGTATATATTTCACTTTGATTAATCTGGGTTTTAAATAGGCACATTTGAAATAAAAACAATTACTGAAAAAATGCAAAAAATATGCGATAATTTATCATATTCAAGAAAAAATTTCCCTGAGGAATTATAATTTGAGTATTCATCATTTTGTTCAAAAATGAAATATTATGTTCTAAATCTAACTTTTTAAAAGTATAATATTCTTTGGAGAGATATTAACTGTTAGTTATGTATCATTATCAAGGAAGTAATCGTGAGAAATATCTCCTTCAAAGTATTTTATATATTTCCTGCAAGGAAATTAACTCCTCCAAAAGGATCATAACTCAGTTGCATTTTTGTATAAAATTGGAACTTTATCCAAATAAATTTTTCAATTTATGTTTCTTAATCTGAATTTTCTAAAAAGAAAGGAAAATACTCTAATTTATACATTAAGTTAAGAAAAAGAATTTAAATCGAAGAAGTATATCAGATGAAATTCCAATTTCCTGAGTCTTGTCATCATATAACGGCACGCCCAGACAGCTAGAAAAATTGACTGCTATGATTCCAACTGATACTTTATTTAAGGTAAGACTAAGCACAAGAATTCCATTATAGAAAAGAAGCTGCCAAACCGATCAAAAATGCTAGATAATACTTATTCAAATTGCTCTTCATAAAAATATTTAAAAGACTGCACGTTATAATTTTAACTTTTTTAAAAAAAATCAACAAAGCTGATGATATTTTATTTATTCATTAGAATAGAAAACAATCCACAATAATCTGATATTATTTTAGTTGTTTAAAAAGGTTTTTGACCTTTGAATATTGGGTTTTCCTAGAAAGTTGAATGATTATTATCGATTTAAGTAAGTAATATATCTTTTTAAATGATTAATATATTTTTTTCTGTGCGATTTTTAATCTTTTGATTCATCCATTCACGAATGTTTCGGTATAATGTACTTTTATTGCCGTTTTATCAATATAAAATAAATATGAACTGATATAAATTTTGCAAAGATTAGATTAAAATATTCGTTATAAATAGTTTTATTCGTATTTTATTACAAACTTAGTTTATTAGAATAGATGTAGGTTAAATAAATTACATTGATTATTCAAATATTAAATCAAGTTATTAAGTTTTAAATTTTCTGTAGTGAAGACTAATTTTTAATTTAATTTAATCATATTTCTATTTTTAATCTATAATTAATATTAGAAACTTAGCTATAAAATGTAGACGTACAAAATTGATAAACAAGATGTAAGTTATTATATAGTAGCTGATGAATTTTTCCTAATCTAATTATAAATTTAATTAGAATCTTACTTTTAAAGTACAGTACATTACTAAGAAAAAGACACATACAAACACAGGCTGTAAGAATCGGTAATTTGACGATACTTCTAATGTGGTGATAATGTTTCCACATGGAATCACCAGATTACTATTAGAAATAGCAAGTTAGAATTTTTACCACAGATGGCAAGAAAAAGAACTTTACTCTATAATATTTATAAACTAATAGCATACTTTAAATCTTAGATACTAAATATTACAACTTAATTAACATAGAATTAGGGTGTGTACGTTTATATAATTGTATTGTAAAATACGAAGTATAGAAAAGAATTTAAAATAGTTATAACTAGCATATGTTAACATAAGAAATTATGTAATTGACTTTACAGAACCCAAGTAAATATTATTTTTAAATATTTTAATTCAGTATGCAAACTATAGTAAGAAATAATTTAAATTATACAAATTACAGTAATTAAGATTTTGTACAAAAATAGATTTTATAAAAGATATGATCAAAATTTTTTATGCAATTACAAATTTCAATATACTGTATTTGAGAATATAAATGATATTTTTATGTACAGTATAATATAAATTCTTTTTATATTCAATCCAAGTTCGTTGTGCTATATGTTCAATGCAGAATTAATTGAAAACTATCGTATAAATTCCAGAATTGATATTTTTAAAAATGTCGTGCCCTAAGTCCAATATATTTTATATAATTATGAGGTATGTACAGTACATGTACGGTACATATATTTATTTTTACTTTTTAATATATATATTCATGCTTATTTATGTTTTCTTTTTATACACAAAAATATTCAAATATTCCATAGTATTCAAAACAAAATATTATAAGATATTATTAATATAATTCCAAAAGTAATAATTGTCTTAAATCAAATTTCGAAATCACTTTCTTCTCTACTAATTTATATTCATTTTATAAATTTATTAGTTATTTAAAATCATTGTGTTATTATGATTGTTATTTTCATTTTTTATTAAAAATAGATAAAAGATGATTAAATTCGCTATACTGTATTTAAATATTTTAATAATGAATTACGTCAATTGCATTTTTATAAATATTTATACCAAAAACAATGGCTGCATTGATTACACCTTATGGCGTCATATCGGCGTTAGAAACTGAATAAAATCATTTGGAGCAATCCCAAGCGCCTTGTAACTATCAAAATGTTCATCTTCTCTTGTTTATACTACAGAATTACAAGATTTCTTTTCATTAAATAAATTAGTTTAGTTAGTTTTTAGTTCTTTTAAGTTAAATCAGTAAAATTATTTTCTATTACATACATTTTTATTCTGGTTAATCACATATTCTTATAAATTTTATTCCGTACGTTTTAAAAGAAATGATCAAATGTTGTACCGGTACCATACCATAATTTTCATTACTGTAAAGAAATAATACTAATATACGTAAGAGATTTTAAAGTTAATTAAATTAAACAGTTAAATTAAATAATTTATATCATTTAACTAATTGCTGAACACTTTGTTAAATAACAATTTAAATTTTTATAAGATGGAAATTTAATCTTGTAATTTTATGAATTTTTATGTTTGCATTATAATTTTTGTTTAAATAACAAATTACAATACATTAAAAAATTATAAAATCTGTAATCTGAATATACTTAACTGACGTTAAAAATAAAATATAATTGTTCATATAGAAAAACATAATACATGTTAAATATATCGCTGAATATAGAAAACTGATTAAGGAATCAAATCTCAAATTAGACAATGATGTAGTCTATGATAATTAATGTAGGCAAGGCATTATCTCATACATTAATTAAAAATCAGACATTCTCTTAAAAATTATATTCTCAAATGAAACATATTTTAATTTAATCATTTGGAAGAATTATTAATCGTTTAGACAATTATTAAATTAAATTGCTAATTTAAATATATAATGCAAAGTTCATGACTTAAACGTATTAAATTTAATTATATTTACAAAAATTAAATTTAAATTGAATTAAAGAACTAGGAACTATAAATACAGAGATCTTTATTATTATATAAATAAGGTTGTATATAAAAATAAACACAGACTAGTTACAGAACGTATTTAAGCTATAAAATTTAGAAAATAAAATAATCATTAATCAATAAACTTAAACACATCATCAATTATCAAAATGTAAAAGCTATAAAAAGTTAATTATATTTTTAAAATTTATTGAGAGAAATGATCTAATAAAATATATATTTCTAATAGGAAGAGATATATATTTTATGTATCTAATAGATTAATAAATAAATACTATAAAACACTGTTTATTTTTATTTATAACATGTTTTATAAAACAAATAATTAGCCGATAATTTTAATGTTTGATTTATTTAAAATTCTGAAAGAATGTTATGAATATATTTAGAAAAGTGTGAATTTTCTATGTCTGAATATTAAATATTGATTTGGATGGATTTAGTCATTTATCAATAAGGTTTTAGTGAAATACATATGATACTTATTATTCACATGTTTATTTTTCTGGTTTAAGAATCAAGAATTGATTTTTTTTTTATTTGAAAAATAAAAGCTAATTTCTATAAAATAATCAAAACTGATAGAAATTTGCTGTTTATTTTATTTTAAAATCTCGCGGCTTATCTGCACGAAACTCCCAAGTGTTTGCAATATTAAGATTGCTGACCGTTGTTTACATTATTTTTTACATAATTTTTCTTTACCAGCCGAATTTCTTCATAAATCTACGAAATTGTTCATTACTTTAAAAAATCTAGTAACGAGTTGCATAGGCCTACCTTTTCGGGTTTCACCAGGAAAGCTTGCGACATGCCCTTTTTCGGATACTATTTGCCAAAAGTTATGTTGCTGCAGGTTTCGCTCCTTCTTTTGTAGAAGAATGTTTTAGACCAAAATCTAAATCTATTTGTTACATATTTTTATTTATTTCGACTAGTAATTATTTAAATAAAATTGTATGTAGCACCATCTGTTACGATATTTTATTTTAAAATAAATTATATATTATTAATTATTATAAAAAGTTAAAAGGTTTAATTTTCAGGATAGAAATGAGTTTTAAAAAACTTGTAAATACCAATAATAAGTGAAAGTTTCTTTAAGTCCGACCCCACTCGAGATATGACACATGACTCCCCTCTATCTCCCCACCAACTCGAACTTTAACCATTAAAATTTAATAGTATCAACGTTCCTTTATACAAGTTATCGTGACAGTTTTGTTTCTTAATCTTTACCCCATCTTGAGATATCAAACGAAATAAACGTCAACACGCACACATTTACAGAATTCTTTCTTCTTCCTTTTTTATTTTTTTTGGGGGGGGTCTAAAACGTCTATGTTTGCGAAAATCTTGGTGGATCAAATTTGATACGATTCCAATATTTTCCCTGTTATATACTCAACTGGAAAAGTAGAAACAATGTCCTTCAGTAATACATTAAAGATAGTTGTAAAAACAGTAATCAGTTAATGAAAAGAATAGCCAGAGAAACAATTAATATTAATTTCTTGTACTTATCATAAAATAAAGCAGAAAATTAATTAATGTTAATCTACTTTGTTTTATCCCAACAGAAATCAAATTTATAGAAAATTATAAACAAAATCATTTATGTTTATAATAAATTATATTTATATTTCCTCGTTTATAAATGTTCAACATACTTTCAATTTAATCTCTAACCAAATTAATCAGCTTATTACAACGAAAAAATTGAGCGAGCTACTTAAGACGATTTAATAATTAATACGATTGTATGTGTCTATCTGTATAAAGTATAAAAGTATACTTTTTGTTTGTTTATGAAAAATTTTACTTTACGTTACTTAAATTTAAAAATAACTTAAATTTTAATGATTATAGCATTTCTCATTAGAAACTTAACTTTTGATAACTGTTATCAACAATTTATAAATAGCAATTTTCCATTGTATATTTTCAAACTCTTCAGCTGTTTTTTTTTAAATAAAAAAAAGACATTCGCGGAGAAAATACAATACTTTATATATTCTTTACAATTAGAGTAAAAAAATGGAAGACTATTACAGTTCAAAGCTTTCAGGTTTTTTTTAAAATTCTGTTTGAGAACTGTTAAATAAATTGCCAAAGAAGTTTCTCATTATAAAAAAGAAACAGGATAAAATATTAAAATCTGTAAGAATGAAACATTTCTGAGGAAAATCGATCAACAATTTTCTACCAATACTAACCAGGTTTATTATATGACAACTTAAGGAATACAGTTAAATTGATTAAACATTATCAGTTATTGAATGAATCAGAAAAATTCTCTGGATTTCTATTATAACTTGTGTATCATCAATATCTTTCTTGTACGCAACAAAGTTGTGTTTATCTTTGAAACATGATTAATTTCATATAAAATGACATATTAAAATATATTAATTTAAATATCGCTTTAACTTACGCTGTTTGAAAAATTTCAATAACACATTAATTTACTTTTACTAAAATAAAATAATATAATATGATTTTATACTTAAAATATATAAACGCAACGAATACTAAACTTTGCCTGGTATTTTTCTATTTAATAATCGTATGACTTCAATTTACTGTCAATAAATTATTCGACTTCTTTAACACGAGGCTATTTATAAAGAGTTTAATAATAAAATGTATTAATTATACATAACTTCATATTTACACGTTTAATTAAAAAACTGTTATGTGTTATTTCAATATAACAGATTATAAATTATTTAAGAAATATTATTCAAACGTTTTTAAAATTAAAATTGAATTTTTATTTTATTTCTTCGTTTGATAATTAATAATTGTCATAATAAATGAATGATGTTACAGTGACTGACTGGCAAATGATTTCTCTTGCAGATTTAAAATGTCATATAAATGAATGGTTAGAATTTGAATTATATTTTGAAAAATTAAAATAAATTTGTGTATGCGCTCAGATTGTTCAGATATGTTTTTATATTCTGCAAAAATGACCATGTTTACTTTTATAATTCTTTTTCCTTCTAATACTTTAACTTATTCCAAATATTTTGAATTAAAATACTTATCATATGAAAATTTTGGGTTCTCGCTTCTTGAATTTTGATAATACCGTATTATCCTTTAGAAAATACGATTAAATACTGTAATTCATTTTACTTTCTTCATAATTTTTAATATATTTGAGAAGATAGTTTTCAGTTAAAAGTTAATGTTGAGAATTTTACTGAACTAGTAACTATTTTTACATAATTTTCAATAATTTGATTATTGTGTCTGTTATAGCTATTCAATGTGTCAGCATTAACTCAACATTGAAGAATTATAACTATCTTTTGAAATTATATTATAATTTTTTAAATACGAAAACTTTAGGAGAAAATAATTAAAAATGGAAACGAAAATTATATAGACATAAAATAATATATCTATAAAAAGAAATTTCATATCAACAATTCTTTATTTTTAGACGATTATTTTACTGTACATATTGATTTTCAAACAACTCAATAATAGAAAAGAAAATAATTAAGATTTCTGTCGATCATGTACAAAATCAAACCCGATTTTGTGTTTACAATATATGTATAATCTTCTATATATTCACAAGATCTTCTTATGCATGTATTCTGCAATGAAATTATATTTAACTGAATTTAAAAAGTTTAATTCTTAGATAATGATATTATAATTTCTCTTGTTTTTTTGTTTAAAGCAGGGCTTCCTAAACTATGGGTCGCGACCCCAAATGGGGTACCGAAGAGAAATGCTGGGGTCGCGAAAATTAAATTGAAACAGTTGAATTTGAAGAAACAATTGGATTATATTCATTATAGTTAAAGCATAATATGCATTCATTAATATTTGTATACTTAAAGCAAATACTAAAACTGGATTTTTATATATTATGTATATTGTTTTGCTTGCAAATAAATAAAGTAATTATGAGCAATATTTGTATGTCTTTATCCTATATTTAAAACCGGATGGTGAAAAAATCCCCATAATAAAATGGTGTAATTGAATGAAAAAAGTTTAGGAAGCACTAGTTTAAAGTAATAATATATTTAAGGCAGAAAAATTACTTTCTAAATTAATTTAAAAACTCATTTCGTAGCTTCATTTCCATGCAACAAATAGTTATTCAAATAAGTCTACAGAAAGTTATTTAATATATACTACCTATAGAAAGGAATATTTCAATTGTATTTTATATATATTTGTATTTCAAATATAATATAATAATATAATTAAAAGTTTGAAATTCATTTTAATGAAAATTTGTATTAAAATCAATATATCATAATGTTGTTTACTTCTAATGTATTTTTGTTTGTTTGTTTTGCTAATTTAATAAGGAAAATATATCACATGATTTTATTTTTGTTACTAAAGATAGAAATTAAAATTTAAAATAATCTAAAACAGAAACATTATTATAATTAAATTTTTTTTAAATAACAAGTAGAGAATTTGAATTTTGTTATTTTTCATTAAAATGAGAAAGGAACTAAATAATGCAATTTTTTCATAACTTTTTTAAGCTTTATTAGGTGTTGATTCTAGTTGACATCATTATTTTGTATTAAGAAAAATGCAATATTTATTTCTGTATGACTTATACCTTATGAATGATAATATTTTGCTTCACAAGTTGATTAGGCGAATTATAAAAATGTTGTATTTGATGCTAATAAATCTTACAAGACAATATGATTAATTCTTTTTAATTTCAAGAAATACTTTCAGCTAGAACCTTAAACATGATTTTAAATTTATATGTTTTAATTTTTAACTAAATAGTGTAATTTAATTCTTATATATTAATAAAAAATATACAATAATTATTTCGTTGCTTTAAGTTTGAAATGCGATAGCGTATATCGAAGAATTTTCTTTATTGAATTATTTATATTTAAATGATCATTTTTTTATACTAAAAAATTTCCCAAACAACAAAAAACGATTATTTTTAAAATGATGAAGTTAGTGTATTTTTTTACATTTGAAAATATAAAAATAGCATCACACTTCATTAAATGATGTAACAAGAGAAATTACAATGTTATACAGGGTGTTACATTTAACTTGAAAATATATTTAATATAAGAAATATCTCGAAACAATGTTAAATTTAAAAGGGGGGTTTCCATTTAAATTTACGAATTTGCTAAATTTGTTGTTTAAGTTATATCAACGCAATACTTGGGCGATCTGCCTAGGGGGATGCCTTCCGGGAGTCTTTTTGAGGGAAACTGACCCCTATTTAGGCGTTACTGACGGGGAGAAAACCCGAAAAACTCCACATGGCCAGCCCATTCGAGCGAACCCATGATCGAACTCCCAGTGTTCAGGGAACGAAGACCGCTTGGCTTCTGGTGGGCTAAATTTTGCTGGGTTGAACTGTTCCCTCCGAAATACTGAGGGTTTGTTTCAAACATTTTTTCGTACGATGAGATATTTCACAGCCTCAAGTTAAATGAAACACCGTGCACTGTATATGATTTTTATTATTTAACTTAATATTATTATACTTAACTGTATGTTTTATACATAATCCAGTTAACTTTTCAGAAATAATTTTCAATTTAAATATATTTTCAGAATATAGTTTACTGAAATCTGAATATTTAAATTTTTTTTAAGTTATAATTTATACAGTATTACAGGCATTTATTATTAATGCAGATCAAATATTTTTTAATAAACTTTTTGTTCTTTTCTCCTGTTTTTTAGGTTCAATTTAGTACGCTGACGGAAAAAATTATAATAAAAAATCGTTATTTAGTTTTACGTAAAGGAACTATTAAATAAAAAATTTTCATAAACATTTATTTTTTTATTATTTGTTCTCTTTATTTTCTTTTTAGATTATTGTTTTATTTTAAAATTTTTATTTAAATTAACTATCTTGAACACATTGAGGCAACTATTTTTATGGTAATAGAACAGCGACTATTTTGTTTGCTTACATTATATTTTTTAGATTGTCAATTACAATTAATCAGTCGCAGATAACCACTTAATTAAGGCAATAAACTTATTTATGAATTCATTTAATTTACTTAAATATACAGTACAATAATAAAACAAAGTTTATTTGTTTATTTTTCTTTGGAGCCTTTAACTTAAAAAATAATAATAATAATAATTTTCTAATTCTTCTTTCGATTTTAAAATATAAAATCTAAAATTTAATTTTTAAATAAAGGCAGTGTCTGCTTATTTATTATTTACTCTGTGTTTTATCGTATAAATTCAAAATCGAATTAGACTGACTACATATTTTTTCATTAAAAATGCACGGTTTTATTTATTAAATTTCATTATTTTATCCCTTTTAGGAAATAATTTATAAACGGTAACTCAATAAATAGGTGTAAGTTGTTCAAGAATGCCAGAAACAAAATATAATTTTGAGTAGTTGAAGTGTTTCTCGACCTTCTTCTCATCTCATACCGGTAAAATTAAGGATAATTTTACGTGGACCAAATAATTACATGCGACTGTGAATTATATTTATTTATTAAGCTTATATATGCTTATCTAGAATGACAAAGCACGTACAGCGACTCTAAATTACTAGTTAAATGTCATTTTTAATCAACTGTTCTTGCATCAGTACGATCAAATATTTTTCTGTAGACCGGCACCGGTGCATGTACCGTTGGTTGAAAAACATTGGTTTATTTAACTGCTTACTATTTTATCAATTAGATTCAATTAGATTTTTTAAAGTCTTTAAAACTAAAAACACTCAACATTTTATATTTTACATTTTTAATCACGGTAAAAAAATGAATTTTTTAATTATATAATAAAATATTTAAGTATTATTTAAGTTAATAATATCGTCTTTAAATAGAATTCATAATTAANCCGTACGTTTTAAAAGAAATGATCAAATGTTGTACCGGTACCATACCATAATTTTCATTACTGTAAAGAAATAATACTAATATACGTAAGAGATTTTAAAGCTAATTAAATTAAACAGTTAAATTAAATAATTTATATCATTTAACTAATTGCTGAACACTTTGTTAAATAACAATTTAAATTTTTATAAGATGGAAATTTAATCTTGTAATTTTATGAATTTTTATGTTTGCATTATAATTTTTGTTTAAATAACAAATTACAATACATTAAAAAATTATAAAATCTGTAATCTGAATATACTTAACTGACGTTAAAAATAAAATAAAATATAATTGTTCATATAGAAAAACATAATACATGTTAAATATATCGCTGAATATAGAAAACTGATTAAGGAATCAAATCTCAAATTAGACAATGATGTAGTCTGTGATAATTAATGTAGGCAAGGCATTATCTCATACATTAATTAAAAATCAGACATTCTCTTAAAAATTATATTCTCAAATGAAACATATTTTAATTTAATCATTTGGAAGAATTATTAATCGTTTAGACAATTATTAAATTAAATTGCTAATTTAAATATATAATGCAAAGTTCATGACTTAAACGTATTAAATTTAATTATATTTACAAAAATTAAATTTAAATTGAATTAAAGAACTAGGAACTATAAATACAGAGATCTTTATTATTATATAAATAAGGTTGTATATAAAAATAAACACAGACTAGTTACAGAACGTATTTAAGCTATAAAATTTAGAAAATAAAATAATCATTAATCAATAAACTTAAACACATCATCAATTATCAAAATGTAAAAGCTATAAAAAGTTAATTATATTTTTAAAATTTATTGAGAGAAATGATCTAATAAAATATATATTTCTAATAGGAAGAGATATATATTTTATGTATCTAATAGATTAATAAATAAATACTATAAAACACTGTTTATTTTTATTTATAACATGTTTTATAAAACAAATAATTAGCCGATAATTTTAATGTTTGATTTATTTAAAATTCTGAAAGAATGTTATGAATATATTTAGAAAAGTGTGAATTTTCTATGTCTGAATATTAAATATTGATTTGGATGGATTTAGTCATTTATCAATAAGGTTTTAGTGAAATACATATGATACTTATTATTCACATGTTTATTTTTCTGGTTTAAGAATCAAGAATTGATTTTTTTTTTATTTGAAAAATAAAAGCTAATTTCTATAAAATAATCAAAACTGATAGAAATTTGCTGTTTATTTTATTTTAAAATCTCGCGGCTTATCTGCACGAAACTCCCAAGTGTTTGCAATATTAAGATTGCTGACCGTTGTTTACATTATTTTTTACATAATTTTTCTTTACCAGCCGAATTTCTTCATAAATCTACGAAATTGTTCATTACTTTAAAAAATCTAGTAACGAGTTGCATAGGCCTACCTTTTCGGGTTTCACCAGGAAAGCTTGCGACATGCCCTTTTTCGGATACTATTTGCCAAAAGTTATGTTGCTGCAGGTTTCGCTCCTTCTTTTGTAGAAGAATGTTTTAGACCAAAATCTAAATCTATTTGTTACATATTTTTATTTATTTCGACTAGTAATTATTTAAATAAAATTGTATGTAGCACCATCTGTTACGATATTTTATTTTAAAATAAATTATATATTATTAATTATTATAAAAAGTTAAAAGGTTTAATTTTCAGGATAGAAATGAGTTTTAAAAAACTTGTAAATACCAATAACAAGTGAAAGTTTCTTTAAGTCCGACCCCACTCGAGATATGACACATGACTCCCCTCTATCTCCCCACCAACTCGAACTTTAACCATTAAAATTTAATAGTATCAACGTTCCTTTATACAAGTTATCGTGACAGTTTTGTTTCTTAATCTTTACCCCATCTTGAGATATCAAACGAAATAAACGTCAACACGCACACATTTACAGAATTCTTTCTTCTTCCTTTTTTATTTTTTTTGGGGGGGGTCTAAAACGTCTATGTTTGCGAAAATCTTGGTGGATCAAATTTGATACGATTCCAATATTTTCCCTGTTATATACTCAACTGGAAAAGTAGAAACAATGTCCTTCAGTAATACATTAAAGATAGTTGTAAAAACAGTAATCAGTTAATGAAAAGAATAGCCAGAGAAACAATTAATATTAATTTCTTGTACTTATCATAAAATAAAGCAGAAAATTAATTAATGTTAATCTACTTTGTTTTATCCCAACAGAAATCAAATTTATAGAAAATTATAAACAAAATCATTTATGTTTATAATAAATTATATTTATATTTCCTCGTTTATAAATGTTCAACATCCTTTCAATTTAATCTCTAACCAAATTAATCAGCTTATTACAACGAAAAAATTGAGCGAGCTACTTAAGACGATTTAATAATTAATACGATTGTATGTGTCTATCTGTATAAAGTATAAAAGTATACTTTTTGTTTGTTTATGAAAAATTTTACTTTACGTTACTTAAATTTAAAAATAACTTAAATTTTAATGATTATAGCATTTCTCATTAGAAACTTAACTTTTGATAACTGTTATCAACAATTTATAAATAGCAATTTTCCATTGTATATTTTCAAACTCTTCAGCTGTTTTTTTTTAAATAAAAAAAAGACATTCGCGGAGAAAATACAATACTTTATATATTCTTTACAATTAGAGTAAAAAAATGGAAGACTATTACAGTTCAAAGCTTTCAGGTTTTTTTTAAAATTCTGTTTGAGAACTGTTAAATAAATTGCCAAAGAAGTTTCTCATTATAAAAAAGAAACAGGATAAAATATTAAAATCTGTAAGAATGAAACATTTCTGAGGAAAATCGATCAACAATTTTCTACCAATACTAACCAGGTTTATTATATGACAACTTAAGGAATACAGTTAAATTGATTAAACATTATCAGTTATTGAATGAATCAGAAAAATTCTCTGGATTTCTATTATAACTTGTGTATCATCAATATCTTTCTTGTACGCAACAAAGTTGTGTTTATCTTTGAAACATGATTAATTTCATATAAAATGACATATTAAAATATATTAATTTAAATATCGCTTTAACTTACGCTGTTTGAAAAATTTCAATAACACATTAATTTACTTTTACTAAAATAAAATAATATAATATGATTTTATACTTAAAATATATAAACGCAACGAATACTAAACTTTGCCTGGTATTTTTCTATTTAATAATCGTATGACTTCAATTTACTGTCAATAAATTATTCGACTTCTTTAACACGAGGCTATTTATAAAGAGTTTAATAATAAAATGTATTAATTATACATAACTTCATATTTACACGTTTAATTAAAAAACTGTTATGTGTTATTTCAATATAACAGATTATAAATTATTTAAGAAATATTATTCAAACGTTTTTAAAATTAAAATTGAATTTTTATTTTATTTCTTCGTTTGATAATTAATAATTGTCATAATAAATGAATGATGTTACAGTGACTGACTGGCAAATGATTTCTCTTGCAGATTTAAAATGTCATATAAATGAATGGTTAGAATTTGAATTATATTTTGAAAAATTAAAATAAATTTGTGTATGCGCTCAGATTGTTCAGATATGTTTTTATATTCTGCAAAAATGACCATGTTTACATTTGTAATTCTTTTTCCTTCTAATACTTTAACTTATTCCAAATATTTTGAATTAAAATACTTATCATATGAAAATTTTGGGTGCTCGCTTCTTGAATTTTGATAATACCGTATTATCCTTTAGAAAATACGATTAAATACTGTAATTCATTTTACTTTCTTCATAATTTTTAATATATTTGAGAAGATAGTTTTCAGTTAAAAGTTAATGTTGAGAATTTTACTGAACTAGTAACTATTTTTACATAATTTTCAATAATTTGATTATTGTGTCTGTTATAGCTATTCAATGTGTCAGCATTAACTCAACATTGAAGAATTATAACTATCTTTTGAAATTATATTATAATTTTTTAAATACGAAAACTTTAGGAGAAAATAATTAAAAATGGAAACGAAAATTATATAGACATAAAATAATATATCTATAAAAAGAAATTTCATATCAACAATTCTTTATTTTTAGACGATTATTTTACTGTACATATTGATTTTCAAACAACTCAATAATAGAAAAGAAAATAATTAAGATTTCTGTCGATCATGTACAAAATCAAACCCGATTTTGTGTTTACAATATATGTATAATCTTCTATATATTCACAAGATCTTCTTATGCATGTATTCTGCAATGAAATTATATTTAACTGAATTTAAAAAGTTTAATTCTTAGATAATGATATTATAATTTCTCTTGTTTTTTTGTTTAAAGCAGGGCTTCCTAAACTATGGGTCGCGACCCCAAATGGGGTACCGAAGAGAAATGCTGGGGTCGCGAAAATTAAATTGAAACAGTTGAATTTGAAGAAACAACTGGATTATATTCATTATAGTTAAAGCATAATATGCGTTCATTAATATTTGTATACTTAAAGCAAATACTAAAACTGGATTTTTATATATGTATGTATATTGTTTTCCTTGCAAATAAATAAAGTAATTATGAGCAATATTTGTATGTCTTTATCCTATATTTAAAACCGGATGGTGAAAAAATCCCCATAATAAAGTGTAATTGAATGAAAAAAGTTTAGGAAGCACCGGTTTAAAGTAATAATATATTTAAGGCAGAAAAATTACTTTCTAAATTAATTTAAAAACTCATTTCGTAGCTTCATTTCCATGCAACAAATAGTTATTCAAATAAGTCTACAGAAAGTTATTTAATATATACTACCTATAGAAAGGAATATTTCAATTGTATTTTATATATATTTGTATTTCAAATATAATATAATAATATAATTAAAAGTTTGAAATTCATTTTAATGAAAATTTGTATTAAAATCAATATATCATAATGTTGTTTACTTCTAATGTATTTTTGTTTGTTTGTTTTGCTAATTTAATAAGGAAAATATATCACATGATTTTATTTTTGTTACTAAAGATAGAAATTAAAATTTAAAATAATCTAAAACAGAAACATTATTATAATTAAATTTTTTTTAAATAACAAGTAGAGAATTTGAATTTTGTTATTTTTCATTAAAATGAGAAAGGAACTAAATAATGCAATTTTTTCATAACTTTTTTAAGCTTTATTAGGTGTTGATTCTAGTTGACATCATTATTTTGTATTAAGAAAAATGCAATATTTATTTCTGTATGACTTATACCTTATGAATGATAATATTTTGCTTCACAAGTTGATTAGGCGAATTATAAAAATGTTGTATTTGATGCTAATAAATCTTACAAGACAATATGATTAATTCTTTTTAATTTCAAGAAATACTTTCAGCTAGAACCTTAAACATGATTTTAAATTTATATGTTTTAATTTTTAACTAAATAGTGTAATTTAATTCTTATATATTAATAAAAAATATACAATAATTATTTCGTTGCTTTAAGTTTGAAATACGATAGCGTATATCGAAGAATTTTCTTTATTGAATTATTTATATTTAAATGATCATTTTTTTATACTAAAAAATTTCCCAAACAACAAAAAACGATTATTTTTAAAATGATGAAGTTAGTGTATTTTTTTACATTTGAAAATATAAAAATAGCATCACACTTCATTAAATGATGTAACAAGAGAAATTACAATGTTATACAGGGTGTTACATTTAACTTGAAAATATATTTAATATAAGAAATATCTCGAAACAATGTTAAATTTAAAAGGGGGGTTTCCATTTAAATTTACGAATTTGCTAAATTTGTTGTTTAAGTTATATCAACGCAATACTTGGGCGATCTGCCTAGGGGGATGCCTTCCGGGAGTCTTTTTGAGGGAAACTGACCCCTATTTAGGCGTTACTGACGGGGAGAAAACCCGAAAAACTCCACATGGCCAGCCCATTCGAGCGAACCCATGATCGAACTCCCAGTGTTCAGGGAACGAAGACCGCTTGGCTTCTGGTGGGCTAAATTTTGCTGGGTTGAACTGTTCCCTCCGAAATACTGAGGGTTTGTTTCAAACATTTTTTCGTACGATGAGATATTTCACAGCCTCAAGTTAAATGAAACACCGTGCACTGTATATGATTTTTATTATTTAACTTAATATTATTATACTTAACTGTATGTTTTATACATAATCCAGTTAACTTTTCAGAAATAATTTTCAATTTAAATATATTTTCAGAATATAGTTTACTGAAATCTGAATATTTAAATTTTTTTTAAATAACAAGTAGAGAATTTGAATTTTGTTATTTTTCATTAAAATGAGAAAGGAACTAAATAATGCAATTTTTTCATAACTTTTTTAAGCTTTATTAGGTGTTGATTCTAGTTGACATCATTATTTTGTATTAAGAAAAATGCAATATTTATTTCTGTATGACTTATACCTTATGAATGATAATATTTTGCTTCACAAGTTGATTAGGCGAATTATAAAAATGTTGTATTTGATGCTAATAAATCTTACAAGACAATATGATTAATTCTTTTTAATTTCAAGAAATACTTTCAGCTAGAACCTTAAACATGATTTTAAATTTATATGTTTTAATTTTTAACTAAATAGTGTAATTTAATTCTTATATATTAATAAAAAATATACAATAATTATTTCGTTGCTTTAAGTTTGAAATGCGATAGCGTATATCGAAGAATTTTCTTTATTGAATTATTTATATTTAAATGATCATTTTTTTATACTAAAAAATTTCCCAAACAACAAAAAACGATTATTTTTAAAATGATGAAGTTAGTGTATTTTTTTACATTTGAAAATATAAAAATAGCATCACACTTCATTAAATGATGTAACAAGAGAAATTACAATGTTATACAGGGTGTTACATTTAACTTGAAAATATATTTAATATAAGAAATATCTCGAAACAATGTTAAATTTAAAAGGGGGGTTTCCATTTAAATTTACGAATTTGCTAAATTTGTTGTTTAAGTTATATCAACGCAATACTTGGGCGATCTGCCTAGGGGGATGCCTTCCGGGAGTCTTTTTGAGGGAAACTGACCCCTATTTAGGCGTTACTGACGGGGAGAAAACCCGAAAAACTCCACATGGCCAGCCCATTCGAGCGAACCCATGATCGAACTCCCAGTGTTCAGGGAACGAAGACCGCTTGGCTTCTGGTGGGCTAAATTTTGCTGGGTTGAACTGTTCCCTCCGAAATACTGAGGGTTTGTTTCAAACATTTTTTCGTACGATGAGATATTTCACAGCCTCAAGTTAAATGAAACACCGTGCACTGTATATGATTTTTATTATTTAACTTAATATTATTATACTTAACTGTATGTTTTATACATAATCCAGTTAACTTTTCAGAAATAATTTTCAATTTAAATATATTTTCAGAATATAGTTTACTGAAATCTGAATATTTAAATTTTTTTTAAGTTATAATTTATACAGTATTACAGGCATTTATTATTAATGCAGATCAAATATTTTTTAATAAACTTTTTGTTCTTTTCTCCTGTTTTTTAGGTTCAATTTAGTACGCTGACGGAAAAAATTATAATAAAAAATCGTTATTTAGTTTTACGTAAAGGAACTATTAAATAAAAAATTTTCATAAACATTTATTTTTTTATTATTTGTTCTCTTTATTTTCTTTTTAGATTATTGTTTTATTTTAAAATTTTTATTTAAATTAACTATCTTGAACACATTGAGGCAACTATTTTTATGGTAATAGAACAGCGACTATTTTGTTTGCTTACATTATATTTTTTAGATTGTCAATTACAATTAATCAGTCGCAGATAACCACTTAATTAAGGCAATAAACTTATTTATGAATTCATTTAATTTACTTAAATATACAGTACAATAATAAAACAAAGTTTATTTGTTTATTTTTCTTTGGAGCCTTTAACTTAAAAAATAATAATAATAATAATTTTCTAATTCTTCTTTCGATTTTAAAATATAAAATCTAAAATTTAATTTTTAAATAAAGGCAGTGTCTGCTTATTTATTATTTACTCTGTGTTTTATCGTATAAATTCAAAATCGAATTAGACTGACTACATATTTTTTCATTAAAAATGCACGGTTTTATTTATTAAATTTCATTATTTTATCCCTTTTAGGAAATAATTTATAAACGGTAACTCAATAAATAGGTGTAAGTTGTTCAAGAATGCCAGAAACAAAATATAATTTTGAGTAGTTGAAGTGTTTCTCGACCTTCTTCTCATCTCATACCGGTAAAATTAAGGATAATTTTACGTGGACCAAATAATTACATGCGACTGTGAATTATATTTATTTATTAAGCTTATATATGCTTATCTAGAATGACAAAGCACGTACAGCGACTCTAAATTACTAGTTAAATGTCATTTTTAATCAACTGTTCTTGCATCAGTACGATCAAATATTTTTCTGTAGACCGGCACCGGTGCATGTACCGTTGGTTGAAAAACATTGGTTTATTTAACTGCTTACTATTTTATCAATTAGATTCAATTAGATTTTTTAAAGTCTTTAAAACTAAAAACACTCAACATTTTATATTTTACATTTTTAATCACGGTAAAAAAATGAATTTTTTAATTATATAATAAAATATTTAAGTATTATTTAAGTTAATAATATCGTCTTTAAATAGAATTCATAATTAATAGGCCTATGTTTATTTTTTTTAGTAAATTGTTTAGTCTTCATATTAAGCAGATAATATATTTTTTAAATATAATTTTTAGATTAATCCGATTTAAATGGTAACTCTGAAGAATTTTGAAATATTTAGAGAAATCGAAATAATTTATTTAAATTAAAATGGATTTATCGTTTAAAGTGTGTGTGTAATAACTAATAAGTTAAAATTGTTGCCATCTGTTGGACAAATTAGAAGTTAAACTGGAAAATTGTTTTTAAAATTTTAAATGGCTTTGTTTAATGGTTTTAAACATTGGAAAAACAGTAATGATTATCATGAATTTTAAAATCCATTATAATATATATTTTTTTCTTTCATTTATTGATAATATAATTATTAATTTGATTACCTCATTTGTTAAGCGTTTTATCATCTAAAATCAATAAATTTGATTATTAAGTATTTTTGTAAGAATTCTTGTGCTTTTTACACTTGTTTCATTAAATATAGTAGCATCTAATTAAGTTATATTTTTACTCAACAGATGTCACCAGCGATCAATCTAATCTCAATTCAAGTATATTCTTTCTATTGAAATAAGCTAAAATACAATTATTTTTACGGCCAAATGACTGAAATTTATTTACATTAATTATTCTAAATTTTGCAAAAAAAAAAAAAAACTTTTAACAGAAATTATCTAAAATTTTCTACATACTACATTGATATAGCACAAGTTTTCTGGTATGCTATATAAAATTTTCTCAACGAGTTTTTCTTATGGGAGTTTCTATAAAGCATTTTATTTCGTAGTAATACATACAATTTTTCTTACTATAACTTATATGTATATAAATTTTCAACCTTTATATAATGCGAATTTTTCAGTTTATTGTTAAAGTTTGATTATTTATCCAAAAAGTAGGATTAAAACACACTTAAAAGAGAACATTAATAGATAAAAATGTATTTAAAATCTTTGATAAAATAGTCATATATAAAAATAGGAAATATTCTAAAATAAATCTGTATTATATTATTTTATTTTATGTCTTAAATAAAGTAACATAAAGGCGGTGTAAGGCTTGTCGTTCTGGATATTTTATCAATAATAAACCTATGTTTTTACATCGTATATCCCTAGAGCATTTCTTTTAAATAAGTTTTTATATTGAGGTGGAAATAAGCCTCAAAATAAAAGTTAACTTCGCTTTGTGGTTTTGTTATGCTTCTGAGGCGTGTGAAAAGAACGAAATTTGAAGACATTTACTTTGAAGTGTTTCTTTTATGAATTTTAAGTATTTAAAATCTGTTATCGAAATGTCTTAAAAATTATAAAGTTTAATAAATTTAGTTTTATATTATTTTAATTGATTATTATAAAATTTGTTTTACGTTCATTTGTATTGATAATTTATCAACAACTTATATGTACTATATAGTACTGTACATGCCAATATAGGCTTATGTATTGCCTTACACTAGAAAATATTTTGTTTTGTTACTATTACAGAAAAGTGGTTACTTTCTTGTACTAATTAACTTTCCTACAGATTTTGAATGCATTTGAAATTAATTATTTATGTATTTTATCATGTTTTATTATGTTTTTAATGATATATTCTAAATGTACTGTACTGTACATAAAAATTTCTCTTCAAAACACATTTCAAAAATTCGACGTTTAATAAAAAAAATATGGACTAGTCCAATAAGATATTTCATAATTTTTTTATTTATTTGCTTCTAATACAGTTAAAAAATAATTGAATTATAAAATATTATAATTATCGTATAACGACTATAAATAAACATTTCACGTAAAAAATGAAACACTATTTAATTTCGATCTCATTAATTTGAATGAGAAAAGTATTGAAAGGTTGTCGACTTTTCCGTCATTTTCAATATTGATATATAGGTTGCTATTTTGTAAATACTATCTTTTTGTGTTTTAAATCTGAATAATTATGATTTTATAATAATAGTACCGTTGTTTCTGTTTATTATTATTGTAAATGTCTAATATATAAACTTACAAATAATATTAATTGGAATAATGTTTTCAATGATGGTTAAATAATTAAAAATTGTGCAATGAAACAATATTTTGATTTGAAACGAATATTCCGAATGGTAATGTTGGTATTGTCTTGCAGCATTGGTAGTTTGTTTCTTCTATAATTCAAAAGTATATTGATTTGAGATTGGATAAAATGCCTGAACTATTTCAATAATGATGCCATATAACAAAATAGTAAAAAAATTGAAAAAATAAATCATATATCTGTTTCAAAATATTTCATCAGATATATTTTCTAAAGTAATCTCCAGTTTTTAAAAATGTTTATAGATTCGTGTTCGAAATAAAATAATATAGTTTTATCCATGTAACTGAAATATTTGAAACATTAGGAAAGATTCATTCGTATTTGTAGAATAGAAATAAAGTTGTTTTATTGTATTTTTATCGTTTTATATATATTATATATCAGGTATGTTTATTTTTTTTAGTAA
>NW_019384380.1:60072-106724 GCF_000671375.1 Centruroides sculpturatus
ATATATATAATTTCTTTTATGTAAATCAGTGACATCTTACTTCTGTTTTTTTAAAAGTAATTTGAGGAAGTTACAAACTAGATTTATGTGATTATTTTTCAGTGCACTAAGTTGATTTTCTCAGCCTATTTTAGTGTTAGCTTTTTGAATTTAATTGTAGGTAAAAGCTAATATTTTCTATCTATTTTGGTTGGTCTATTAACTATCTTTCTTGCATAAATAATGTATTCAGATTGATTTTACCATTAATTTTATAATTTTATTTTTCAATTGCTAACATTCAAATGTTTATAGATTTTGTCCCTTGTTAACATTTCAAAGATAGATATTTGAATTTACTCTTGTAATGAAAAATTGATTATTTATTTGAGAAAATAAACAAACTAAAGACTTCTGAACTTTTTAATAAAATAAAATAATAGCAAACCTAAAGTCTAACTTGATAATTATAAATTGCATGTTTACATGTGAATTTTTCTTCAGCTTATAATTTATTATTATTATTATTATTTTATAACTGATCACAAAAAATTGAGTATTTTTACTATCATAAGTATGATAAAATTTCATTCTTATTTGAATTTTTTTTATTTATTAAAATTAACAACACATCTTAACTTTGTGGAGCCATCTATTGAGTAATATTTTTATTAACACACTCATTATTTTAAATATATATTATTTTAATATTTAGGTACAATTTATTAATAAAATTTTTATGCTTTTTATTCTTGTAATCTAAATATTTTACAATATTTAAAATAATAAATAAAATTTCAAAAGATAGTTGTGAAATAACATCATCTATTAATGTGCATAGTGTTAATGTTCTGTGTGAATAGGCTTTTTAAATCAAAAATTTTGAAGTTTATTATATAAAATATATACATTATGTAAAAGAATGCGTTTTAATTATTTACTATTAAAAACAAAAATTTAATTTATCAAATTGCTTTCTTTATTTATTAATCAATGTAGAAAGGATTCTTTTGATGTTTTTCCATTTGATTATTTTATTACAAACAACGTAGAGTTAATCTAAGATAAAATAGAATTTTAAATTTTTAAGATTTTTTTTTTATTAATAATGTTTGTTTACTTAAATATAAAAAAGTATTTATGAATTAAATAATTTTTGGCGAAATGGCAAATTTTTAAAATGAATCCTATAATTATAAATTGAATAAATAAATAAATAAATAAATCATTTGTATTAATATATATACATATATATATTTATATAATTTACATAAAATATTTATACATTATATTCGATTTACAGAAAAAATTGTTTTATGCTTTCAATAAAACAATTGACAATAGATTAAACATAATAAATAGAAAAATAGTAAAAAAATAAATTACAATTAAAATAATTCAGAAAAAAGTACAAGTATATAAATTATTAGAGATTAACATTGGAGATTTTAAAGAAGTAATAAAAAATAGTTTATATTTTCTTTTTAAGATTGTCTAAATTTATATCAACCTTGAATATATGAAAGGTATTAATAAGTCTTGATTAGACAGTGTCTAAATTATTTCTTGAATTATACAATGAGTCAAAAAAGAATTACATTTGATTTGTCCATGTAAAGATTTAGCTACAAAATATTGTTATGTGAATGTGAGAAACATTGGATGATGCATCCTTGATATCCATCGATCTTAATGGAGCAGAAAGAATGTTGAAGCGTGCGTTTATTATTTAATTAATGACACTCGTAACATAAAAACAGTGCAAAGACAGATACAAAGAATTTTTAAAATCTCAAAGTTAGGAGGGCAACCGAATGAAGAAGAATTGAGTTTTTGTACAGGAAATTTGGGTTTTCTTTATTACATCTAGTTTAGAACTAAATTTGGTTGTATAAAAATTTTATAAAGTAATTTAATAATCGTCTCAAGAAAACAGCAATACAGATACAACCAATCTCCATGCGTAATTTAAACTAGACGGTTTTAGATTTTAGACTCCAGATTATAGATTCTAGACCGTTTGCTTTTCGGATTACAAATGGATTTGTATACATAACTCAAACGTACTCTTAATCCGTCCATGATCTCTGGACAGAATCAACGGATAAATATGCATTGTAGATTTTCTAATTTATAGAAATGATTAAGAACTGAATTATCATATCGAATTAACATACTGAATTCCTAACAGTAGTCAAATAGTTTAAATAAAGTATATAAATTTTTATTTTTCTCGTAACATGGGAAAAACAGTTTTTATTTTAAACATTAATTTAAATTATTAATAATTGATTTTAAATTTTGTAGTAAGAAAGTTTGTTGTTTCTGTATATTAGAAAAATTGTAATCAGCGTATAGATAGAATGCTTTGTTTTTTTTAAATAAAAACATAAATTTATTATTTTATTTTAATATTGAGATATTATGCTATTACTAAAAAATATTGAAAATCTTTAATAGATGAGTTGAAGTAATGAAACTGCGTTTAGAAGAATTTGATGGAATGGCATCTGCACCTGGGGCAATTTCGTTCTTCAAACAAACTATAGCTTACTGTAATTGGGGTCGTTTTTGTGAAAAGAAAATATTTAACATAGGAAAATAGTCACTTATACTGAAGAAAATAGTTAGAATCTGTAAATCATTATATAGCTTTTGGAAAGAAGAATTTGTATTAAGAATTAAATGAGATAATGTACAGTTATTTCTCAGTGCTTTAAATTAATTAGGTATTGATCAGATATAGGAGTTATTACAACCAGTCTAATATGATTTTTATTTTATTTTACTATTGGAAGTTTTATATAAGGTTATGAAAGGCTGTCCATTTCAAATGTTCCATTCGTGAACTCAAACCTGGAGTTATATTGCATGTAGATACGAAGTAAATGTGTAGTTTCAGATTTTAGTTTCTTCAAATATATTAAAAATCAAGCTTATTACTTAATATATACCGAATTGGAAATATATTTAGATTTTCAGAAGCTTTGGGCATTACATTGATCAATTCTTCATAATTTTTTTTTTACCTGGATTATCCTTTAAAGAAATGGAAATTGCATTAAGAATTTTGTTGATCTTATATAATAAATTTACATATGAATGGCTGAAAATCTTAAACTTTAGTTTCTCAATCAATAATAGTCTAATATTACTGACGTTTACAGAAAAGTTAAATCAAATATTAATGGAAAAATTACAAGAAATTTCATCTAATATTTTAAATGTAACCAGTCTGGTAGAATTACTCTTTTGTAACATCTATAAATGATTAATTTAAAAATGCTGCAGAAAATTAAAACAGTATTTACTCTACCATTAATTATATATAAATTACAATAGTAAAACTAATTAATTTTTTCTTACTTTATAGTTGCTTGCTCGAAGGTTATAGAAATTGAATTGTAGGCTATAATAGTATGAATTCTTTTCTTATCCAAATTTTGCATTGAAATCTCTCATAACTTAAGAAAACTGACCGATGAATAGCTTTTTTTTATAGATAATAATCTAAATATGATTAAGGAATAAAGTTAGATGAAATTCGGAAAAACTGGATTGAAACTGTATCGGATAATTTACCAAAAATAAAATGTTTTGGACAGTAAATTAATTCTATATTGCCTAAGGATGTATTGCTAGAATTGCAAAGCCTCCTGATGGACGTCCAAATTTAGAGGAATTTTCAGTCGGGAATTCAATGCATGTAAAGGTTGTTAAATTTATATGCTTAACTTCAGATGAAGTCAATTGGGTTTTAACAGTATCAATAATATGGGAATTGTGAATTAAATGTTTGAGATTATTAGCATAAACAAGAATAAATTATAGAAAATTCATCTAGATTTTGCTCGGTATGATGATTATAGTACTACAAATAATTTAAGAAGAATTTCATATTTGAAGAATGTAATAATGTATATTTAGAACTTTTAAATGTAATTTTTTCTGTATATGAAATGATAAATGTACTGTACATATTATTTCATTCAAAAAAGTTTATGTTTATATTACTTTTAAATTTATGAATATTGTTTGTTATTTTCTAAGGCTGTCAGAATTATTTATCCAGGTATTTTCCATCCTATAATAGATTACAACAACGTCGAAATGTTAGTAGAAACAAAGTTATTGGTGACAAGTGAATTATGAAAAGAAATGTCAAAGAAAAGAACTCGAGAAGAACAAAAAATAGTAGATGAAAGTTATATATATAGAATATATATTTGTGGACGTGTGTCTGTTTGCCCGCTATAGAAATTAAAGGGAAACCGTCTACAGGACTGAAAAGGTGTCTCGTGAAGAGACGTAACTTTCACGAGGAATCTAATGATACGATTTAAAATTACTAAAATGGTACTGCCTAATTATTAATTAAAACCAATATATAAATATAAAGGAATAAGCATCGAAAAATATTCCACAGCCAATCAGAATCAACGTTTTACGTTCGTATTTGTGATAATTGTAATAAATCTCTTATTTATATTCTTGATTTTTTACAGTTCATTATTTTTATTTGTAATGATATCTAATCTGAATTATAGGCCGACTGGATGATCGACTCTGTTGCGGCGTCAGTCTATCGTTTAGGGGGAACCGGGATCGAATCTGGGCAGTCAAAAACCCTAGGAATTTTACGGCGGTGGTCAGTCTCGGATATGTTGGGCCCTGTCTCCGGTCTGACCAGAGACAGGCTTAGCCATCCTATTGTAAATCTAGTCGAACTCACGCTGAGCTTGAAAAAGGTCCTCGTAGTTCCTACAGGGTAGAAAGAGTACTGATAAAAAGAAAAAATCTGAATTACAGATTAGGCCTATATTGTCTTTTATAGAGGTTTTTATATTTGATTTAAGATAGAATTTTATTTTATTAATAATTCTATGATTTAAATTTTATTATTATTATTATTATTTTCAATAATGCTATTATTTAATACTTTAAAGACTTTTTCGTATAGTGTATGCGCGTGTTTCTTTTAAATTGGATAGATTCAGCCCTAATTCTGAAGGATTTTGAAGCTTTGTTATACCATAATTGAAAGGACGTTTCTTTCAGAACCAAAAATACTGTAATTAAGATTTAATTTTTATTTTGTTGATCTTTGTAGTTTTCTTTGTCGGTTTTTAAATTGGGATTATTAATAGATTTGTTATGTCGACGTCTTGTTAAATTTTTCTATTGCACTCTCCCTACAGATACTATTAAAAGTATTCCATGTTGAATGTAATAATTTTAAAGAATTTAATTCTTAAGGACTTGAAATAAAAAATATTATTATTCAATTGTAGAATGAATTATATAAAAAATGTATCAAAATGAATTAAAGACGACAATCATATATAAGATTTGTTTAACGAACTTCGAATAGCGTTCTCTGAGGAAAACAATCTTCAGTTCAACTAAAATTACAAAATAAAAATAATTCTGTAATAATTCTGTATATGATTTGTAATTTTTATAACAATAGTTATTTATTTCAATTACAAATTTAATAAAATTGAAATAAAATTACTGTATTATTATTTTTAAATTCAAATAATTTTTTAGTAATATTTATCGAAGAACCACCGAAAAATTTATAATAGAAAATAAAAACAGTTTATAAATTAGTTAATTAAAATAAATAACTATTTATTAATGCTTAAATAAAAATAATCTTCAGTTTATGAAATGTATATTTTAAGGAAAAGGCAAAAATTTGTATTTTAAAGTGAGTAATTTTTATGATATATTAACATTATATAATTAATATGTCTTGAGAAAATTTTGGGTCAAAAAATACAGTTTAAATTATTTCATTAATCTCCGTAAAATTAGATATTATTATATTTATTTGTTTTAATATAAACATTTATTCGAACAATAAATTTTACCTAACGCGTTACAAAAAGGCATTTTGTAAAAGTAAATGAATTAATACATTTATTACTATTGTAAGTAAAATAAATTTTAATAAAGATTTAAAAAAATAAAAAAAAATGATAAATTATTTAAGGGGCTGAAAACTTTTCAACGGATAAAATTATTCGTAGAATATAATTTATTTATTTATTTTTTATCTTAGAGATAATACTATTTAGTTTTAAAAAGTTTAGTAAGCAAATAAAAGTAAACATCTGCTTGCATGGAATATTGATAAGTTATTATTCATTTTTATTTACGGCGCATATTATCATGAAAAATTATTAAAAACAAAAATTTTTTATATATTTTGTTTGAAATTTTTAATCTACCAAAGTTTTTATTATTGCAATTTATTTTAAATTATACTCTATATCAGTTTTAAATTATCTATATGGATTTATTTCGGATGTGTTTATTTACTGATAAAACACGTGATGTTTGTTTAACAGTTCGCATATCGCATATGAACCACTCCAAACAATACCCACTTGTAACGATATTGGCTTCTCTACTGACAGAATATCGACATAGTTGAGTATTAGATGCACCAGCTTATAGAATTTTGCATTTTTTAAATATTTATATATTTTCAAGAGTTATAAAAAGTACGGAAACTAAATAAATCCTATTTTTAAAGACTATAAACTTCAACAGGAGCTATAAATATTCTCTGTTTAATATTATATACAATATATAGATTATAAATCAAACGGAGATTTTTAGTGATAAGTTATGGATATAACAACAAAATGAATTCTTTTTTTTTGTCTGTAGAAAAATGTTTAAAAATTTATGAGGTGCAATAACCTCTTTTGTCCTGAATATTAATCAACCATCAATAATTTAAGGATTCTTTTGAATTATAATTATTGAGTTTATGATAAATTCTTTCTTTCTAAAACTATAAATGAATACAAAATGAATTATCTTTACCATTATCTTTTATTTTTAAATAAAACTTTTATATAATATTTTAGATTATCTGTATAAAAATATAGTATCATCATATATAAATAAATTAANTTGAGGAAGTTACAAACTAGATTTATGTGATTATTTTTCAGTGCACTAAGTTGATTTTCTCAGCCTATTTTAGTGTTAGCTTTTTGAATTTAATTGTAGGTAAAAGCTAATATTTTCTATCTATTTTGGTTGGTCTATTAACTATCTTTCTTGCATAAATAATGTATTCAGATTGATTTTACCATTAATTTTATAATTTTATTTTTCAATTGCTAACATTCAAATGTTTATAGATTTTGTCCCTTGTTAACATTTCAAAGATAGATATTTGAATTTACTCTTGTAATGAAAAATTGATTATTTATTTGAGAAAATAAACAAACTAAAGACTTCTGAACTTTTTAATAAAATAAAATAATAGCAAACCTAAAGTCTAACTTGATAATTATAAATTGCATGTTTACATGTGAATTTTTCTTCAGCTTATAATTTATTATTATTATTATTATTTTATAACTGATCACAAAAAATTGAGTATTTTTACTATCATAAGTATGATAAAATTTCATTCTTATTTGAATTTTTTTTATTTATTAAAATTAACAACACATCTTAACTTTGTGGAGCCATCTATTGAGTAATATTTTTATTAACACACTCATTATTTTAAATATATATTATTTTAATATTTAGGTACAATTTATTAATAAAATTTTTATGCTTTTTATTCTTGTAATCTAAATATTTTACAATATTTAAAATAATAAATAAAATTTCAAAAGATAGTTGTGAAATAACATCATCTATTAATGTGCATAGTGTTAATGTTCTGTGTGAATAGGCTTTTTAAATCAAAAATTTTGAAGTTTATTATATAAAATATATACATTATGTAAAAGAATGCGTTTTAATTATTTACTATTAAAAACAAAAATTTAATTTATCAAATTGCTTTCTTTATTTATTAATCAATGTAGAAAGGATTCTTTTGATGTTTTTCCATTTGATTATTTTATTACAAACAACGTAGAGTTAATCTAAGATAAAATAGAATTTTAAATTTTTAAGATTTTTTTTTTATTAATAATGTTTGTTTACTTAAATATAAAAAAGTATTTATGAATTAAATAATTTTTGGCGAAATGGCAAATTTTTAAAATGAATCCTATAATTATAAATTGAATAAATAAATAAATAAATAAATCATTTGTATTAATATATATACATATATATATTTATATAATTTACATAAAATATTTATACATTATATTCGATTTACAGAAAAAATTGTTTTATGCTTTCAATAAAACAATTGACAATAGATTAAACATAATAAATAGAAAAATAGTAAAAAAATAAATTACAATTAAAATAATTCAGAAAAAAGTACAAGTATATAAATTATTAGAGATTAACATTGGAGATTTTAAAGAAGTAATAAAAAATAGTTTATATTTTCTTTTTAAGATTGTCTAAATTTATATCAACCTTGAATATATGAAAGGTATTAATAAGTCTTGATTAGACAGTGTCTAAATTATTTCTTGAATTATACAATGAGTCAAAAAAGAATTACATTTGATTTGTCCATGTAAAGATTTAGCTACAAAATATTGTTATGTGAATGTGAGAAACATTGGATGATGCATCCTTGATATCCATCGATCTTAATGGAGCAGAAAGAATGTTGAAGCGTGCGTTTACTATTTAATTAATGACACTCGTAACATAAAAACAGTGCAAAGACAGATACAAAGAATTTTTAAAATCTCAAAGTTAGGAGGGCAACCGAATGAAGAAGAATTGAGTTTTTGTACAGGAAATTTGGGTTTGCTTTATTACGTCTAGTTTAGAACTAAATTTGGTTGTATAAAAATTTTATAAAGTAATTTAATAATCGTCTCAAGAAAACAGCAATACAGATACAACCGATCTCCATGCGTAATTTAAACTAGACGGTTTTAGGTTTTAGATTCCAGATTATAGATTCTAGATCGTTTGCTTTTCGGATCACAAATGGATTTGTATACATAACTCAAACGTACTCTTAATCCGTCCATGATCTCTGGACAGAATCAACGGATAAATATGCATTGTAGATTTTCTAATTTATAGAAATGATTAAGAACTGAATTATCATATCGAATTAACATACTGAATTCCTAACAGTAGTCAAATAGTTTAAATAAAGTATATAAATTTTTATTTTTCTCGTAAAAATAGTTTTTATTTTAAACATTAATTTAAATTATTAATTCAGTTAAATGGGAATAAAATAAAATTGAATTCTAATTTTACAAAAAAAAAAATTTTTGTTTTACTGTGTATTATTGAAATACGTTTTTCATAAAATTTTAAATAATAAGTTGATTTAAATCCTATCACAAAGACACATAAATCTGTTAAATAAATAATTTCATTGAGTATTTCTACATTTTTTAACATGCTATTATATTTTTATTGATTTCCTATTTAAATGAAAAAGAAGCTCAATAAGTTCTAGTATAAAGCAATAAGTTAGCTATAAATGGAGAGCATTTTGTGGATAATTACGGACATTTCTTATATATTAGTAATCATATTCACTATAAATACCAGGAAATAAAGCTATATAACCTAATTAATATAAAGTTTAATTTTTTAAAATTATATCGTTTAAGTGAAATTCAGATTTCAACAACTTTTTATTATAATATTTCATTATAGTCAAAGATATATCAAAATTAAAGGGCTGTTTTTACTCGATAATTAGACCTAGCATAGTTTGACACTAAGTGTTACGAGCAATTTTAATATTAGAAATTAACGATTAACATAATTGATTTAGAGAAAATTAGGAAAAAAGTTCTGATATGAAATGGGACAACTATAATGCAAGCAGTCGACATTAACCATTATTCTATCTAGACTTCGCAATGTTTGCCAATTTTCCATCATATGGCTCATTTGATTCATTATATATATAGTACTTCTGTTAGTCTTTCCTTCTTTTAAAATTTTCTAAAATTCTTAATACTCCCTTCCAATATAGTCTATAAGGGGGAAATGCCGGCGTCAATCTGCCGATGTATGATGCGAGAGTGTGCCCAAGTACTGTACTATCAATATCAGAATAAAAATGTCAAAGAAACTTTTCTCAGTTCCAAGTTTAGGACAAAAAGAAGTTTTAAAAAACGATGGCATCGAAGATAAGCGTAATATTTTTTTAAAATCCGCCATCTGCAGAAAGCTGAGTTTGTTTAATCAAGGTAAAAATACATTAATTGTCGGATTATTATGCTGGGACATGATATGTGATCTGCTAAGTACAAATGGATATCTGTATTTAGCAGATTAATGCTAAATTCAGATTTCATTATAAATTAATTGAGAAGGAGAAGAAAAGATGAAAACATTTGTTTGATATTTTTACTTTTACGATTTATTTACAAATATGCGATAATATGCGATTAAAACTTATTATATAATACAATTGATAATATACAATCACTAATAAAACATAAGGTATTAGTATTTTATTGTAATTTTTAAGATAATTTTTATATTATTGTATTTCTTTCAAGTGTAATATATTTTACATTTTTATTTAATTGACTTCAATATAACAAAAATTGTCATATTCTATAAAAACAGGCCAAAAATGTTTGTCTGTTACTTCGAATACATTATTATTATTAATGAAATATTTTATAATTACAGCTTGACAAGATAAAAATAAGAATTGAAAGTATATATGTAGATAGAGGTTGCTTTATTCTTAATGTTAAAATTTTTAATTCAATTTTAATTTTTAATGTTAAAATTTTTAAGTTATTTACATTATATTTTACTTACAATGCTTTGAAAAACAATATAGTTTCAATATGTCACGAAAACATTTTTTGAAAAGTATTGCTCGTTAAGACATAAGAAAAAAATTAGTTCATTAAAATATATTTAATCAGAATTATATGTCGGCGTTAAAAATTTCATGATTGTTTTCTTTTTTAAATATATCAATGGCTTCCTTGGTACCGTACGTGCTGACTAACTGATGATTTGCAATTGTGAGAGAATCGTGAACAAACTTGTCTGTCGATCTCGAACACATTTCGATACTTCTATAAACATTGACTTTACGTAAGAGGGCTAAGTGCACCTTCTCGCAGAATACTAGAAAGCACTCAAATACACGAAATGAAAAGTTTCTCTTATATTTGCTGATAAATTTGGATGATATCAATACTTGCGATCATTTCGTCAGGTAAACCACCTTCACTATAAAGTATTTTAGATTGATATGTCAACACATTTAGCTACTTGTTATTATAGACGTAAAATAAGTTTTTTTGTGTTTAAAATGTTTATTTTTCTCTAGCTTTTATTAACTAGCATGGAATTTTAAATCTTAATTTTTAAAGCTAATTCGAAAATGGCAGTTTAAGGTATAAACATTTAAGAAAATATTTATTTCAATTTAAAAAAAAACTTTATTTTGATAATTACAAATTCGTCGATAAATTAAATTTCAATTATTTCAATATATTTTAATATTTACTTTATTTTTAAAATTGAATTAAGCAATAGATACGATATTTAGAAATTTTATTAAACTGTATTGATAAACGTAAATTTATTTACACATTAACAACATTTAATCCAACTTGTTTCTGTAGAAGTAAGAAGAAAATAAAATAAACTGAGATTTTATTCAATTATTAAATAATTCTGGGCTGTCCAACTTCTAAATTAATGCGAACCAATTTTATTTCTCTAACATTTTAGCGGACCAGAATTGAGTATAAATATTAAAAGGTAAAATAATATTATGTATAAATCAGTTTAGGTTGACTCCCAAATAAAATTGCCTTATAGGAATATATTATATATAAAGAAACCTAGATTAAAAAAACCAGTAGATTTTAATATGTTGTTTAATAACAGTTGTTTTGATAATGAATATTTTTTATACGAATAATTAACATGAATCGAAATAATAATTATACTACTGTATGAATTAAAATGTATTTTATATATTTTTAATTATTGTTTACAACAAATATTCTAAGTAAAAAGATTTTATTTAATATTTTAAAATCTTTCAATGTTTATTATTTTAGTTATTTTAACCATTTTTGTTATTATTCTAATCAATGCTAAACATAAAAATTTTCATTTATTTTTCTGATGTTACTCGCAGGGAATATCACATTTCTTTTGGAAAATAAATGCATATTTCTTCCAAATAGATATAAAATTCTATAATAAATATTTTATCTATATGTAAAATATATGTAAAAATTGATTAAAATTATCTCACTACATTAAATTAATATAAGATAGTTGAAATAAATTATATGAGATAAGACACTATTACGAGATAAAGAACAGTTTTAAGATATTTTTTGAAAATTTAATATTCTAATCATTTTATATTTTGTAGTCTCAAATTTTACATTTTTCGTTGTTTTTATATTCTCATTTCTTAAAAAAGTATCCATAAAATAAAGGATTTTATTTTTTTAATTATTTACAGTGAAATTTGTTTTCTTACTCCTAAACACATTCAATCTAAAATATTTTTAAAACAAAATAAAAGGTCAAATGCAACAATCTTTAATTAGTTTCTAAATAAGAATTAATAGAGTTTGATTATAACTTTTTTCCGTGATTTTAATATTTAATTTGAATAAATCCGTAAACGGAAGAACGGTTTGCCTTTTCATTTTATCTCCAAACAGATCGAAAAAACGAAATTTTTTAAAGAATTTCTTAACAAATAGGATTTTTCTAATGAAATTAATTGCTCTAAATTAAACAAGCACATTACTATTTTAGAATTTAATTATACTTTATTTTCTTTAATATAATTAATTATTTAATTCTTGATTTTAACTTAAAATGTTTTATCTTTTATAAAATTATCAAAAGTATTATAATTATTAATATCTAACAATTCTTATGAAAGTTTTAAACATTTAAATAACTATCTCTAAATTTTGTACATTATTAATGAGAATATCAAAGTGACATGTTTATTATTACAATAATTAATATTTCATAATATTGTTTCATTTATTCTCTGCATGTTTGTTTCAACAACTGGAAGTTGTTCCGAAAAGCTGCTATTAACAGAAAATATTTATCTACGATGATTTTTTAAAATTTTTTGCAGTAATTTAACGATCTTCTCCCTTTTTATAATTTATATAGAATAATAATATTTTGTTAATAATGTAAAAAAGTCAAAATATTTAATAATAATTTGACCTTTTAATATTATAAAAAATTATTAACAGACTATTAAAACAGAATATTACAGCAAAACAAATGCTTTTCTGTTACTGTGTATTGTTGTTACATAACATTAAGAGAAAAATTATTTGTTTTTTAAATAATTTAGTAGTAATAATAGTATCATAATTAGTTGTAATAATTTCTTGAAATTATACCACGAATAGTAATAGTAAATAATAATATGGTACTTATTGTATCATTCCTATTAATAGCCTTATCAAGTAATAAAAATATTCTTCATATAATGTCACTACTAATAATAACATTATAGTCTGTAAATTATTTTTAGAATAATTTACAGACTATAATGTAGACAGTTATTATATAATAACTCTTCTTAATGCTTTTAGCAGTTATTATATTATAATAGTGATAACTTATTAACTTTTTATTGTTACTATTTATAAAAATGTGCTCTTGGCACAGACAGATTACTTACATAGACACAATCAAGTAGCAAATATAATACACCAAGAGCTTGCAAAAAAACACAAATTGGTTAAAATGTTTATTTTTAAAAAAAATCCATATATTTCGTCAGAAATACTTGAGATATTTATTTTTGTTAGTTTTGTTGTATCAATAGAAGTTCATTTATTGAAAGTGATAGTTATTATTATTATGTCTTATCACTATAACAATTACCGGTAATAATATAGATGTCTAATAATATAATATGCTTGTTATGTATAATAAGCATAATTCTACATGCAAACGTAATACATAAGGAANACAGAGCCATAATCACAGATAAAACAATTTACCACAACAGACCAGACATCACACTCATTGACGAACACAATAAAATCACATACATTATAGACATAGCCATTCCAAACACTCACAATGTACAAAACACATGCACTGAAAAAATTAGCAAGTATACAAAACTCGCCCAGGAAATAAGGCATCTGTGGAGGATGGAAAGGGTGCTTATTGTACCTGTCGTTCTCTCCTGTACAGGTGTGATACCACACACACTACACGAAAACCTGGGAACATTACAATTGAATAGAAATGCATATATCACACTACAGAAGGCCACTATATTGAATACATGTCACATTGTTTTAGGAAATTCCTGAATACAGTGACACGGACACACATATTTAATTTTAGTTTTGTTTTGGTTGCTATGCCTTGACTCTGGTCCGGCATAGTACACAGCCACAGGTGTCAACCGAGTATAACCCACTAAACACAATAATAATGGTAATAATTTCAACAGTATCAATGGTAGTCACATTAATGTTTGTATCTTTCTGCAGCAGAGTTTTCTGTCATAGTAAGTTACATAATTCCAATGGTTATAATAGTTCTTAATAGTTCTGATAGTTCTAATAGCAATAATGATTGATATATCCATCGATCTACTAATCTAGTTTAAATAATATAACGGTAATATGGTAAAAAATAATATTAATGTTTTATAAAAATCCGCTTTCTTTCCATTAATTAGTTTTACGGATTGTCATTTTAAAGGTAAATCATAGTAAAAAATAAACATCAGCACTTAGTATAATTTGGGATTTCTTAAGTAGAAAGTACAGAAATTTTATTTATTTTTAATTGCATTAAAAAGTGATAAGAAGATAGGAACGCCACACGCAACTGCTGGATGTTTTACCTGTTAATAATTCGTAAACGATATATTTTGATATAAAAAACAGAAATCTACGCCTGCAAGAGTTTCATAAGTGCAATTTGACATTCGGTTGTTAAAATAAAAGAATTATCTGTCCTTGACTGGTCTGCATTTATTACATTAGAGTATCGGTTAGAAGATTGATTTTCTAGATGCATTATGAGCTTAACAGCATGGAGATGCTAACAGGCGTAGACACGAAACAACTTTAATCATAAACTCGAGAATCCAATGAAATATTTACATATAGGAAACTAAAAATGAAATGAGAGGACACTTAAAAGCTACATCGATCTTGATTATAGCTTCACACTACATTATCTCTCGTGTGATCACCAGCGTAATGACAACGTTAGATCCTGTTAACGTTTTCTTCTCTTATGATTTATAATTACGCTAATCAAGTAAGAAAATTGTTTCATAATATTGTAATAGTTGTTAAAGAAAAAAAAAGGGTTTTTTTTCTAAGCATTTCGTTAATTAAAATATATTAAATTCATTTGTATATCAACTCTCATATACAAATGAATTTTCTTTTTGTGATGAATTTAAAGTTTTAAATGAATTTTCTTATGAAATTTTGTGAAATTTAGTTTTTTTTTTTTATTCTTATTTTGAGTGAATATTTTTATTGCAATTTAAATAGACATTTTACGATTTTTTTCTATTTTCATTATAAAATGTTTTTAATTTTAATGATTTGAAATTTAAATTGTATTAATTATATAAAAAATAGTAAATATTATAAATCTTAATAAAGATTATATAATGTTTTATTTATTTAATTTCATTAATAATGAATTCGCTTCAAATCACTTTAATTTTGAAATATTTGGCGTTTCATATTCGAGATATTCATGTATTTGAGTAAACGAACAATGTTTTTTAATGAAATAATATTAAATTTTATTCTATATATTTTTAATTTGCATTGTCAGATAATTGACAAACGATCAAATACTCAAACAAATTCTTTATAAAATATAGATTTAAACATTATTCTTTTATATTACGAAAATGCAAGAGTTTTTGATGTAGTCTACAGTAATATAATCTAATCGTAAAGAGTATCTTCGATTTTTTTAAATAATTAAATCATCAAATTAATTTAATCGATGCCAGATTAATCTTATTAAATAAAAACTCTAGTTTTTATATTTTACGAGTTACAATTCTTTATTAAAAATAAAGATAATAAGTTAAAATTTTAGATAATAAAGGTAAATACATCTTACGGTTTGTATTAATGTTAGTAAATGTAACGCGATGTTAAACGAAGTAACTAATGCAAGATACGAGCGTAGAATATCGATCTCTTCTTTGCAACTTTGAACGCAAAGAAATAGAAACTGAATCTGTTGTTAGATTGTAAAACAGAACTTTCAAAGAAAAATTTACATAATTTCAAAAATGTAATAAAAAATAATAAAAACTGGCGCTTGTCTTACTCTTATAAAGAATGTTGCAAAATATATATTTTATTATTGATTTAAAACTTAAATTATAGTTAAATACAGATTGTTTTTAGTTCATAAAAAATAATTTATTAAGAAATTATCTACGTATTTATCATAAGATCGACCAGAACGTTTCAGAATTGAAAATGTGCATGTGCCATGTGGAGATAAAATAGAATGTCATATGGAAGTGGCATGCTTCAACTGAACGATACAAAAAAGCTTTCTGTTCCTCAATAGTTGACGTCACTAAACTATTTAACATCATTCAATCAACATGTTAAAGATACAAGCTAATCAGAAGCCAGCTAGTTTTGGCACTTTTTGGTAAACAAATAGTTTCATTTACTTGTAATATCTATCAATTTATTAATATCAGTATAAATGAATTGCCTATTCATTATTTTCAAAAATAATTTTTCTATTAATCACTTATTTTTTATTATATTAAAATCTGTTCGGGGTTTTAATGTCTGTTCCATTATAACAATATAGCAATGTAAACAAAAATGGCTTTAGAATGGCGTTTGTTTATTCCTTATTCATTAGTAACAACGCATCTATCAAAATAATTCAATTATTAAAAGTGTGAATGTAGTAGTTCAGTTCTTCAATCAGTAGTTAATTAAATTAAATAATCATTAATCAATTTTAAATTATACTTTTTAACAAAAGTCAAACTAAACTGTAAAATATGAAACTTAAATATCATTGATAATCGATTGAATAAAAAAAAGGAAAAAAGTCAAGGTTTCTTGGAATCAGGTTTAAGATGGAGGAACATTTATTTAATATAAGAGAAGGCAAATTATATTTCCTGAGGAACACAGAACTTCTCGTCTAGAATGAGCTAGAGGGAAGAAAAGTTTCCATAGAATGTCGTTTGTTCAATCAACATCGCCTTCTCTGTCCATTCAGATATTCGCGAAACTCTTCTGATTGTATTCTGAGAATAGATCAGAATAAATTTCTCTAGGATAAAAATAAAGGTGTTTCTTATTTACTAAATTTATATACTGCTAACAGAGGTAATTAAATAAAATCGGTACGAAAGTTTGTTTGCGAATTTTTCTACTATATGTTTATCTCTTGTAAATTGATGTTTGTTAACAGCAAACAATTCTCGTGTTTACCATATAGCTATCACTCTTAACATACATACATCCTAGACTATTCCATATATCTTATAGTTTTATGAGATTATTTGGAAATGATTTTTCTGTTTAATTATAATTTTTAATAACGTAATTAGTTTTATATTTTGACATGTTTATTTCACAAAAATATTTTAAAAACTTTTATATAAATATATATGTAACACAATAGCATAAAAAATCTTTTAAAACTGTTTTTATACACATTTCGCAATTTGCTTTTTCCCTTAATTCTCAGAATTTATTGGGCTGTGATTTGAAAAAAATTGTAGACCTATAAAGTCCTACAGTCGTCCGTCTGTGTGCCTGTCCTTCCTTAATCTCGAGAACAATGCTAGATAGATGAAAATCGAGATCAAATATAGAAAGCTTAGGGGCAGAAGGCCCCGATTAACCAATAGGAACTTCTAGGCTCGACCGGAAGTCACATGAATTCAATTCAAAAGTGTTACTGTACTCCAGTTGCAAAGAGACCGGCATGACTTGTTATTACGAAAAGTATGATGTACAGGGAAAGGACACTAATAATAAGTTCTGAGAATTGATTTAGTTTTTACAAAAAATAATATTTAAATTATACTAAGAATTAAAACAAATTATACTAAGAATTTCTCAATAAATTATGGATAATGTTTAATCAACTAATCTATGCATTAAATATATTTTTTTACTTTGAAAAATTCTTTAGTAATTAATATAATTAGAAAAATTGAAGAAAAAATAAATTTAGTGTACTTACTAATACTTTAAAAAAAATCAATTTTATCTTGATCGCACAATTGATGGGTTTTATAAAATTTAATTAATATCTTAATGTTTTTAACATTTTAAAAGTTACTCATAATTACAGAAATAGTTGTGAATGCTGTATATTCTATAAATTATTTAATGTTGTAAGTAGGCCTATATTATATTACTTGAAGAATTCTTAAAATAATTAAGAAACGATAATTTATAGATAATTTTGTAGATATTTATTTATAAGCTCGTTAACTTTTAGTGCTTTTGATAAATCTTTTAAAATTAATTACAGTTGTACAATTATAATTGATATAAATTTCAGAGTTGTAGTATTAAATTTATTACTTTCTCTACGTTCAGTATACGTAAATATCATATATATATAGGCCTATATATGATATTTAAATATAAAATATATAAATAATCTCATAAAACTATAAGATATATGGAACTATTCCTATATATATATATAGGAATAGTTATTGAGATAGAGAAATAGAAATGACAATAATCCAGCGTTCGTAACCGTCTTGATAGAATGATAATTTTCTCGCCTTCGTAACTTCTTTTTGTCCTTTCTCACTTTCGCGTCGTCACCGACTGTTGTCTTTTTCACTTCTCCCCTTACTTGACTCTCTCCCTAGTTCTCCTCGCCTCCCCCGCAATCCCTCGTAAATTTATTGTCTTAACGGTTTAGTAATGTTACTCGTCTAAACCGCACACATATATATTATATAGATTAAAGGGCGTCATTCAAAGAATTTAGGAACGTAAAAAGTTTCCATCAGAAATTCAACCAGGAAAACGATATACTCAGTTTTAATTAATTTATCATATCTATCAGAATTACACACTCTAGATATTAATAAAAATTAGAACGTGTACACTATTTGATAATTTTGACTTATTGTATTCAGACCTTTATAAAAATTAATAGACATCACAAATATTACAAAAACGTTAAAATAATAATTATGTGTGGGACTAATTGATATTCATAAATTGGAATAGAATAAAGACTGAATATAATTATTTCTAAAGACAGAATAATCTATGTTTGAATAAAAGCCAAATAAAAAAGAAAATCGAAGTTATTAGCTGAAGAAAGGCTATTCATATTTTCCGTGTTTGTTTGTTTGTTTGTTTGTTTGTTTGTTTGTTTGTTTGTTTGTTTGTTTGTTTGTAACATAAGTATTTAATATAAAATATTCAATAAGGAAATGATTAGGAAATTTTTGTAGAATGCATTCAGATTAATGTGCGATATGTTTGTATTACATTTAGTAAATTAACTTAGAATTTTAAATGATTTGCATTTCTTATAATGCCTTGAGAAATTTATAAATAAACCAATACTGTATTTCACCATTCATATGCTATATTAAACAAAGAAGTTTGTGATATATATAAATTTTGTAATTCTTAAAATATTTACAAAAATAAAAAGTTTATAAATATTTAACAAGTTCACTCTTAGTTCTAATTACTTAATAAATTAAATATAATAAGGTATATTAAAGTTATTAGAAAATTTTAATATAATAACAGCTGTTAAAGTTAACTGACATTTCCATTGTTTGTAATAATTTATTCGTTATATTTATCTTTAAGTAACTTAAAGATCATATGAGACTTCCTAGTTAATGTAACAATTATTAAATAGCCTATTGCAAGTCGTCATTATTAAAATGGTTATATTTGAATGATATATCAAAACTGGAACTTAATAAAGCTATTCTTTTAGATATTTACTTCCTTCAGTACCTGTATTTATTTTTATCGTCGTAGCAATGCATTTATAGATAGCGAGCTTGTGAAAGAATAAAAATATACTGTTATTTTACATGTTATAATTTCTAAAAATAAGATTAATAATTAGAATGTAGTGCAAATATATTTAGATACTTATTTAATAAAAATGATTTTTATTAAAAGAGTACTTAAGCGATATACATATTAGAATGTGATGTAAATATATAATGAATATTGAACCTTAAATATTTTTTATCATCTGTTAACTTTACAAATACTGATCTAAATAATCCATTTAAATCCATTTAGTTTAGTCTTAAATTTACGAAATATGTGTATATTGTAAATAAGTTATAATAATAAAAGTCCTGTAAGTAAATATTAGAGTTTGTAAGACAACATTTAGAGTGAAAGGAAAATTAATGATGACATTGTATGTCAGTCAATGGTTCCTCGGGCCAAGATGTCGCATTGTGTCTATCTCACGTCCATCATTGCCTTACAACAATCGAGCCTTTTATTTTCCGTCATCTTTCATCGAGAAAATGGTAGAGAAATATTGTAGAAAAATGTTTTATATCTAAGCTTACGTAATAAACAATGCATACAAACTCTTTCATTTGCAATACTCTTTCGAGTGTAAATAAAATTTTTAGAATAATTTTTACTTCTTCCTTCTCTAAGTTCTTGTAAAAACTTCTAAAAAGAGAAGTGTTTATATAAGAAGATTCCTCAAGCTATATTCACGCGATAGTTGTTTGCGTGGATCTAAATTAACTTGGCTAAACAAGCTACAGTTTGCAAAATCTAAAATTCTATTCAATATTTTTGAGAAAATAATTGAAAATCGTAAGGCAAATAGAATTTTTCATGGTTTATATAAATATAACGAAAAATATCTAGATATTTATTTTTGTTAGTTTTGTTGTATCAATAGAAGTTCATTTATTGAAAGTGATAGTTATTATTATTATGTCTTATCACTATAACAATTACCGGTAATAATATAGATGTCTAATAATATAATATGCTTGTTATGTATAATAAGCATAATTCTACATGCAAACGTAATACATAAGGAAGATAATAATAAACAGTTTTTTTTCCTTATTATTATTATTATTATTATTAACAGTTATAATGACTAATCCGGTATTGGTTTATAAGAAATGAATCACAAATTTGCATTGTTTAGAGAAAGGATAGAGCAAGACACGAACAAGTGAGCGAGAAGCTGGGCGACAAATTTTTCGCTATTTTATAGTTTACAAGCAAAAGTCGTCAGATGTCGCGTAGTTGTCAAAGGTAATATTATCTCTGACAAAATTAAAATTTCTCTTATCGCGGGCCATTCTTCATTTTCTATTGTTCTATTGTTAATTAACATTGTTCGGTGTTAATTATTTCGAGCAGAAAATTTGCTCACTCGTGTATTCGTAGCCTTAGGTTTAGTTGAAAATAAAATAAAAAACTATAATAAAAATTCTTACCTTAACATTACTCGTTACTAAGTTCTGGATCTGTAAACAATTTTGATTGTTATTATAAACTTTGTGAAAATGTTACAAAATTTTACAGGATTATGTAATGCGTGTAATTGTTGTGTTACTTAGCTATTAGTGTTTTTATTCATTTCCAGTACTCTTTTAATCAAAATTATAATAAGTCTTGTTTAAAGACTTATGATATATATATGATTATAATAATACAAGGAAAAGTTTAATGGAGATATTTCTGATAAATCTAAAAGTGCACAAATATATACTTTTGTAAAACTTAGTAAAAAATGTTCTCGATAAAGAAGAGAATATAGTTTCGTGTAAAAGTAGCTAAAATATAAATGTTTAAATTTAGTATTTTTCAATTAAAATAGTGCCGAGGATTTGATGATGAAAATGTGTGGACTATAAGATCTAGAAAAGTGCTCAGAGGTCTTCAAAGCTTTTGGATCTAGATTTGAAGCTTCTTCAAAACTTCAGATCTAGCTCACAGTCAGAAACCTTAGCTATGAAGGAATGCGCATTTCAATGAGCAACTGAGCTGATTTGGGCTGTCGGAAAAATATATTCTGCGCCCTCATTTTTTTCATAAATATTGTAAATCAGAAACGGGTGCACTCCCGTAACCTAAAGCTTCTGTAGATGTGTTATTCCTTGCTATTGACTGTATACTGTATATCTTGAAGGCATAGAAGTACTGCACAGTACATGCAATTAAGCCATTTTTCAGATAAAGTAGGTGGATTAAATAATACCATCCTAGCCTATTTGTATAAAAGTAGCGTACGCATTTTCCTGTATTATTCTTTCTGAGTACACACGCTGGGATAGGTGTATTGGGTCTCTAATTATAACTTGCGAGAGCGCAGGATAATTTTTTCGACAAACCCAACTCTGTTCACTTGCCCATTGAGATATTTGAAAAAGCACAAAATTCTGTACGAGTTATATTGCAGCTTCAGGGCATTCTGCGCTCTTATTTTTTTCAGAAATACTGTAAACCAGAGACAGATATTTGTTCAACAGTGAACTATTTACAATATGCATTTTTCCAAATATTACTGTTTACATGTTATAGCCTACAACTAAGGAATCAAGACCAATATCAGAAAACAAAAAAGTGCCATCTAGGAAATGTCTACTCAATATTCCTAAAATAGTTCTTAAAAACTTATTATCATGGCTACAAAAAAGTTCTGAAGTTGCTACCAATAAAACCTTCTCACTATCAAAACCAAGCTCTGCAGAAAAAGATAATAATCATAAATAATAGAAATGGTCACTGTGAAAATTCAAATTCCAAGAACATTGATGAAGTGAAGAATCGAATACCACAAATACTTCTACATCTCAGAATCTCCCTAGTACAGAAATTTTCAATTGAAAAGAAACCGACACTGAGAAAGAATCAAAAATGACTGACGATAAGAGAGTCAACGGTTCAGCACTTAAGCCAGTAATTCATAAATTGTAGACATTATGTTATGTATGATTTTATGACTTATGTTAAGTATATAAAAAGTTCTTAAAATTGTAAGATGCTGCTCAAAAACGTCGCAAATTCCACCAATTGCTAAAGATGGCATTATATTTTGGAACATGTTGGTAACAAACCATTTAAAACAGCAATATCATATTAAATACGAAAACAGCATTTAAACTATCACATTGACCTCTATAAAAAGTACAAGAATCAACCCTCTAGGTTGATTCATGTGTAACAAAATACTATGTGGGTTAAACAATGACCTAGGAAACAAAGTAGGTGATCTGATGACATGTATGGTATACGATGATGCAAAAAATTAACTTTTTGAATTTTCCTTCCTTGCCAGAGTTATAATGTTGTAAGCTGCAGCATGTTTTTATATAATAAAAAATCAAACATCTTGCATTCCCGACAACAGTGATTGTCAATAATTGACACTGGCCTCTCTCAAGGAATTTTTGGAATGCATTGTGCAAATCAATTGAGATTTATTGGCAAAACTTTTAACAGATGACGTTCTGTCATTTTCTTTGAGGTGTGATGGAAGTATAGGTCACAGACAATTGGATAAAGTTTACGCTCTCGCGAAAGTAATCAGAAAAATAGGGACACGTGAAACAATATTTCCTTGGCGCAAGTGAACCAAATTGTCGAGGAAGTACAGGATTGCTATGTGCTGTAGAAAATACCTGTAGTTTTGTGGTTGACAATAACGCAGCAAAGCTTTATATTTTCAACTTTCCTTGCTACAGATGAAATGTCAATAAATACAGATGAAAAACTAGGTTTTTGGGGTCTATATCAAAGAAAATATAAAAGTAACAACTTACCTTTATTTAAAAAAATGTTGGGGTGTTCATCGATCGAATCTAGCTTTAAAATCAGCGTGTTGCTGTATTAATGAAATAAGACATATTTCAAAAACTTTCATCTTTTTTCGATATATCTGTATTACGTACTAGAGAACTATGTCAAATAGCAGAAGTAACTTGCGCCTTGTTACTATTCCCTTTTTATTTGACATTCGCTGGTTAGAATTTTCATTTGATTTATTGAAATTTGTTTTAATTTTTTTGGCAAGCTTTAGTTATATATTTACAAAAATACGACGATGAACAGATAAGAAAAAGAAAAATGAAAAAAACTGTTAATCTTCGATATTTATTAGAAAATCGGCATATGTTTTATGAGAGACATTTTACATTTTAAGTATATTTAATAGTTACTAAAAGAAACTGATAAATGATAATATAATAATACTAGAAATTANTGGTTAGAATTTTCATTTGATTTATTGAAATTTGTTTTAATTTTTTTGGCAAGCTTTAGTTATATATTTACAAAAATACGACGATGAACAGATAAGAAAAAAAATGAAAAAACTGTTAATCTTATTAGAAAATCGTCATGTTTTATGAGAAACATTTTACATTTTAAGTACAGTTAATAGTTACTAAAAGAAACTGATAAGTGATAATATAATAATACTAGAAATTAAAACAGAAACAAATATTCGTCGTAAAAAAATCAATTTATTAAAGGAACAACCTTTATTGGGAGGTTGGATAAATGCTCTTCACGACCAGATTACTATTAATACATAAAACGGAGAAATAACATTGAAAGATACAATGCTATAAAAAAATCCATCACAACGATTAACCGAACATTATAAATGTGTTTCACAAAAAATAAATTTTAAGACAGTATCTGTTGACTGACTCCTTAATAAACTTTTTAAATGATAGGTTTGAAGTCGACGAAAATTTAACAAAGATTTTAAAACTTTTTTTATCTCCCAAAGTTCAGCAGATATTAAGAAAGTCCATAATATTTTAGAACAAGATATGTATCTTGATCAACTGGGAATAGGGTGTGCTGAACTTCACTAGCATGACAGCAGAGAACAGAGAATTATCTCTTAGTATTCTTACTAATATTAACAAAATCTGAATATAAAAATGGCTCTAATATTTTGACAAGAACTCTTGCTGCGAAGCCACATTCGGCTGATGTTGAAAGATTAATAAGTGTAAGCAACACTATTAAGTTGAAAAGACGAGGAAGTATAAATATCGATACAGAAAATTTATACTTATTTAATTATCACAATACACCTCCTTTGAGCCAATGGGATCCTCAACTAGCCATACAATTATGGCTCAACAAAAAAGATTTCTGAATAATGCAGACGATAAAATACGAAGAGAACCGTGGTACAGAGGCATATTACCAGAAGCAGAAGAAACTCAAAGAATACGAAGCTGTAAAAGAACTACCAAAAAGAAATTTTATCAATATATAATCTTATGCACATTTTGAAGCAACAATATAAGAATTAATTAATCAAAATGAAAAAAAATTAATCATATTTTATAATAAAGGGGCCTTATAACTGTGAGTTTCATTTGGTAACATCAAATAAATTGTGAACTATTTTTAATTTATGCAGTGAATTGTTTTCAGTTAGTCAGGGAAAAATCCAGATTTTCATTCTGGAAAACCTGAAAATCTCAGGGAAATTGAAAATTGGAAATTGTTGGACACCCTGTTGTACTGTACCTTGGTAGAATTTTATCATTTGTTTGAAATTATATATACAAATTAATGAAATAAAATACACCCAAGTAAATTTGTATCTCTGGTGCGTGTAGATCTTGGATAGATAATTCCAACAAAAACTTTTGGTCAAAATTGAACTACTGGGGCTGAATAATGTAGATTTGAAGTTTTAACTAAAGCATGCCAAGTGAAATCAAATATATTAAGGTACTGTACACAGTGCTACCGCAGTGCCCTTGATGATATACTGCAAAACAGTTTCGGAATCTTATTCTATTTAATAAATTATTAGAATTGTTTAGTGAATTTTTCAGAGAAACAATTCATCATAAATCAGTAGTAGTACTTAAAAGATTATTTGGAAAAATAATTAGAAGACATTCTAATAATATTAATCAAAATTTTTATGAAACTTTCAAAATCTAAATATGACGCAATCATTTTTAATAATTAGAAATAGTAATCGATATAAATCATATTAAACGTCAAAATTTTGTGACAGGTGATAATTATATAAATTAATTAAGTCTCGAATGTTTCGGAGTATGTAGATTTCTACATGATTTACAATTAAACTCAGATTGAACGTGGCCAAGAGTGATTAATCTTACGCTGTTTGCAATGAATATAAGACCTATTTATATAACTTAAATCAAGTGTAGAAAATAATGCATAATTTATTAATATTTATTATTTAAAGCCATTTACTTTTTTCTTATCTCATTGTCTATTAGTAGTTATTATAGAGTTTTTTTTTTTTTAAATTCATCTCCAGCACGTTTTATCAAAATTAAATAGCTGGAATAATACCAGACTAACATTATTTAGCATAATATTTTATATAAAGTACTTGTCAAAATAGTTATATAATGTGTAAGATCGCCATCTGTAAGGGATCGACCTCTGCTCAATACATAATGTTTCTTTATATGTTTAAATGATTTGCGTAGAAATATACCCGCATGTAATATATTTCAATATAATTAGAATGTTATGTATTCATTGCATTGTAATGATATATTTATTTTACGTATTTATTTGTATGTTGCAATACAGACCTTGAAAACAGTAAGAGTTAAGAATGCTTTTGACATTTTTGTTTTTTAACTTTTGAAATGATTATGTATTCGATAGCAGATTGAATGAAAGCTATAATTTATCTTATAACTAGCTGATAAGCCCGGCGTTGCTCGGGCAAAAAGTAACGATAGCGAAGATTAAGATAATTATTAATACATTGTAGCGAATCTTATACGTTTTCGCGGAATGCAATAATTAGGTCCCCCGTTTCCAGACTAATTAGAGAATTTTTACATGGGTCTAAAAATATGTTCGATTTTCCGAAAAAACGGAAAAAAAACTGCATCTTCGCCTGTAAATCTTGCACGTCGTTTTCTCTTAACACTTCCATTGTTAAGAAATACACTTCTTTCATCACCTGTGGTACCCTACTAAATGTGGTAGCCTATTAAAACGCAGTCAAAAACGCAAAAAACCGCATCTAAAACAGTACAATAGAAGCCGAGTTCTTTAAGGTAAGCCTTAATCCTCTCTCTCTCCCCGTGGAGGGAATTTCGGAAAATCCCTTCTTAGTGTGCGTTCTCGTGACGTACTCTAACTGTGTACCAAATTTCAACTTTCAACTCCTAACCATTTGGGCTCTGCACTTATTATCATCATCAACCCATCACGGTTATATGTATAGATAGATGTAAGTAAATAAACAGTAAAAAGTTTAGGAAATGTTTTCATAGTTAGGATACTCTTATCCTAAAACTGTAGCACTTTAGAGATTACCGTATCCACGTAGGTTTACGTGTGATTGTGTTGTAAACTTTTAATAATATTTTTAGCATTGGAATGCTATAGATAATCTTATATAATGGCACATTATTACGCTTTAAAATTTTTTTATCTGTATATAAAATCTAATATAATAGATTTTATATACAGGGTGGTAAAGAAAGTCACTTAACACCCTTTATAGAATATATCAATAGAATATACCCAAAGTTAATTTGCTCATATCAGGAACACATTAGACCAAGGGGGAAAGAGTGGTGCGTGTTACACATACCAATCTGTTCCCCCTTGGTCTAACGTAATTTTTATTTATTAATTTTAATTTATACATAGACCTAACATAAAATTATGTCTTTATAAAGTTATATTATTTATCATTAAGTCTGTTTTTAGCACAGAGAAAACAGACTTTTAATATTTGACGTATCAACAACTTTTCCTGCAATAAAGAAGTTTTAATCGTAGTTCGTCAAGCGAAAAGATGGTCTATCTTATATGATAAAAGCTTGATGAATTGTAGTTGTCTGGGCAACCAATAGGATGCTACAAATCTGTGTCATTCACCGAAAAGATATTTTAAAAAATAACGCAGAAATTTTAATTTCTTGTCGTATTTTAAGGTAAAGTTAATAATAATTTAAATAAAATAAAAATTTTATTTGAATTAATATATTCGATAGAGCTAAAGGATTGAAGAAAATAAATTAATGACATCATTTTTAGTTCCGGTTTTAGTTTATTCAGGAAAATGGGGAAAACTGAGAGTTGTAATATAGCTGTAAAAAACAAGGTAAAATATTACACGGTCAAACTAGAGTTAACATTTTAAATGTGCATAATTTGTTTAGTCATTAAAACAAACTGTTTTATCTGTATCGACGGCAAAAAGGAATATCATAGTAAAAGAGAAAGTTATGACTGACAACTATAGTTGAACAAAGCTCAGCTATTTGGAAATACACAACTGAGCAGAGCTCTTGACAGGCAAGCAACGAATTTGGACCAGAGTCGAGAGCTGAACTGGGGTGTGTTGCAGAAAACCCCACTTTTGAAATTACGTTGCATATGTATCAATAATAATAATAATAGAAACAGCATATTGGAAACATTATAATAGCAAGTATGAAAACGTATGTTTTCATACTTGCTATTATAATGAGAGCATTCAAATAAAAACTATTTGAGCATTAAGCAGTTTAATTATAAACAATTGTTATATTGAGAGAATTATTAAAAAGTAATAAAGGGCAGTAATTTAAAACGATATAACAACAATTATTTCTAACAAAATATGCATAGTAGAGATCCGATAATTCGAAGTGGACAAGATCGAGACTACCTCGATTACAAAAACTCGGAATATACAGGAGAAAAAAAAAGAGGAAAAATCTGAAGAGACTAAATATGAAGCTCATATTTCAGTCTCTTCATAACTGTACTTTAATGAATAAAAAAATCGCCAAAACTACCTGTGGATGGGGAAGATAGTCTCTTTTACCTGATTTCACTGAGATTGAAGCAAGGTTTTATATGTTTTATTTTTATGTACTGTACATGTACATAAAAATACTGAACATTACGGTACATAAAAGTTATACCGTGGCAATGCTGTATTATAGTGGTAGAAGAAGCAAAAACAAAAACTGAAATAAAATGTTGCAGGCTTACAGATCGCGTAAGGATAAAATGAAGAAATTCACCTCAAGCTAAGCTGAACTGTGAGCCGATTTGCAATTCTGGACTCCAGCTGAGGGCCGAGCTGACTGTCAATATTCTGAGCTAGAGCTCAGCTCAGCTCAGCTCATTTGATAAAACTATTAACGATGTTGACAAATCAGATTCATCTATTTGTTCTTCTTTTACAGAAATATTTCTGCGATTACTGCTACCGTTTTATCTTATATCTTTCCAGAGTTGATCTGATAGTTATAATTACATTCCAAATCAATGGAAACTTCATTAATAGCAGCTATTCCCGAAAAAAAAAATTCATACTAGGCAATTACTTTACAACCGCTAATGTTGAAGATTTTTGTACATGTTTTATTTGACTATGTGCAGAATCAGTAATTCCCAGTATTGTAATATATTAGAATTAGGTCGACAATAACCAATCTTCTTTTCACACAGAGAAAAGGAAGTTTAAGTATGACGTTGCATGCACATTTAATACTATTATTCCCTCACTACCTCTTCGAATTCTTTCTGACTTGCACAGTATGACGTTGGTCGAGTGAATATAGCAAAGCTTAATTTAATAATTATTTTATCTCGAGAATGTTTAAAGTAACATGATGTGAACATGAAAAAGAACATGAGTTTATTTTTTCCGAATATTCGTCTTTGTGGGTTATTCATCAAGGCTCCGTGTTAAGAGATCTCGTTTTATTGTTTTTGTAGATTTTTTTACAAGTTATACTTTACACATTTATGCTTACGATGATGATGTTAAGTTGATCAATAGTGATCTTGTTTCTCTTCAGAAGCGACTTGATCCACCTCACTAAATTGATGGAACCGATGAATTTACTAATTAATTTTTCCAAGTCCTCTATAATGTGTTTTTCACTATTAAAAAACCGATCTTTTCTTTCCCCTTTGTTTTAGAAGATTCCTAAATTCAATACGTACACGTAATAAATTATTTTCAATTCTGTTGATCAGAAGTTAAATTTTAATAATCAATATTGATAAAGTAACTGAAGCTCTGGCGATTGGTATTGTATTAAGACATTGTCTAAATATATCATCAAAATCAGTAATAAGAGCTATATCTTTTACTAATTTTCAGCCCTTAATCGATTATGGTCTTCCAGTGTGGGCCTCAGCCTCTCCATCATCATTGAATAAAGTTATCTCTGCATTGAATAAGATACATTTTCCATTTAACAAGTTAAGTCATCTCTCTTACCTTGATTGCATTTTACACCCGTTTCGTTTTATTTTTCCTGATTTAGATAGCCGTATCCACTAAATGCACTATTTTGATAGAATTCTTTTTTTATAAAAAATTTAATGGATTGATTTCACCTTGTGATATTGATATGTGCATAGCTGCGAGAATTATGCATCATGATACCCGTTTGTAAATCACTAATTACCGATTGAATGTAATTCGGAGATAATTTATATACTGAGCTATTACAGATATGAGACGTAAAACGTTATACACACGTAAACATAAACGTACACACTCTCACCTCCTTTACTGGGTTTAAACATTTTTGTAAGCAATGTAGACTATGTATAGTCATTTGTAGTTTTTGTTGTTTTTTTATTGTTAAGTTGGAAAGATCATTTCAAGGTTTTCGTCTTTAATAAGACTACTGTAAACTTTAAAAAATAAAATAAAATAAATTATTTTGAAATTTTTGTAGAAAGTCAGATGCTTTCTTCTATTAAAAAAAACTTAAATGAAAAGGTTTTATACGAAAAACAGGGAAAAATATAGAAAAGTTTATATCATAAAACAGGAAATTGTTGCATATAGACAGTTATTTACGTTAAATAAAATAATATAGACAAGAATTACCAGATACCTCATTTATTTATTTAGATGAAACATTAGTAAATGAATATAATGGTAATAGTAAACAATAACGATAGCAGTTTTATTTGTCGTTGAGAAATTAACGCTATTTGTCATCGAAAGTGTTGCAACTTGTAACTGGAGAAATGCAGTGAAACATGTATTAAATATTAAACATATATAATGGGAATCTGATCATTTGATAGAAATCATTCATTATTATTACTGTTTCTGAAGATACAGAAACCGGAAATGGTGAAGATAAACTCTAAGTAATTGATATACCTGAAATGCCTTAAATTCGATAGTCCTTTTAAAAAAGTCCTTTTATGAATTATTTTAACAGTTGTTTTCAGCACCAAAATTTTAGATAAACAGTTAGAAAATCATTTAAATTCTTAGAAATAAAGCTTGAAGCGTAAACAGTAATAAGATATTACAAAAATCAACAAAAATAATTTTTATTTTTGTTAAGTTTCAAAGTAAATAATATTAAATATTTAGAGATCTTACAGCAATACACGTTAATTAATTAATCAAAAATATTTTTGCATATATTTTATTCACAATGTTATATAAATTGTATGATGTTACCATTTATGTTATTCGAATACAGTATGTCTAATTCAAATTTTGAAAATGTGAGTAAACAAATAAAGATTAAAAATGAACTTTTCTATTATATTGTTTTCCCGTCGTTACGTTACAATTTTGTCAATGAGATCACTGACAAAAATATCCTAAATAGCATATTTCTCAAAATATTATGATTTAAAATTGTATTAGAAGACAAGCGCTTGCTTGTTAAACAGATAAATATCATCGTTAGAACAAGGATTCAATCCAATCCTGACAAATTATCCTTAAGAGTTACCGCGGATTTCCTATTTGCTTGCTTTACGATAAATTGTATTATATGAATGAATATCACAATTTAATAAAAATTAAAAAAATAAAATATTAAGCGTATACGTTCCAGAATAAAAATCTAATGATTATTCATCGTGGCATTTAAATATTTATTACAAAATCTAGTAGAAAGAGTATTCACTTCTTTCACATTTTGCCGAAGTGTTAATTGTTTATGCGATAATTAAGAAGAAAAAAAAATGGCTCAAGAGTAAAATTAAGTGTATAAATTATTATATAGACGATTCTACAATTATCTAGTATTACTTTACATATATTAACAACAGATTATTTTTAATATAGAAATTATTAATATATAATTAATAATACAATATATATATTAAATATAATATACTTAAGTGTACAATAAATGTATTGTAATTGAATATGATTTATAAACTAATAAGTTATATAGCATATCAATTTTCTAATTATGAAATTAATATATTCGGATGTCTGAACTGAAACACTTTTTTCGATTTAGATAATGAATATATCCCAACAATTTATAATTCAACTTTTTAGTCTATTAAATGGCCAAATAGATATAAATTATAAATATTTATACATGTACTGTACAGTACATAGTTATAAGTTAAGCCGAAAGATAATTTAATTAGATTTTTTATCGTGCAAATATAGGCATAAATAATATCTTCTTAAAAATTTATTGTCATCAGAAAACCTCAGATTTAGAATATGATGAAAAATGGAACTAAACATAACTGTAACAACATTAGAATTAGTCTAATGAACTTTATAAAGCTGTTTACTTAACTGAAATAATAGCACGACTTACAATCTGATAAATACAGCATGCATAAATTGAAATTCATGTTATATATCAGCTATTTACCATACAATACAAAAGGTTTCGGTAGAAAAATCACATCACAGTAGTGTAACGTATTCAAAACACGTAATGCTTTATTATTACTGGATTCCATGCGTCTGGAATGTATTCTTCGAAAATTCTATAAAGATTTATAAGTATCTTTCGAATATACAGTAGTAGCTCATCACAATTATTTTCTACTAATTGACTATTTAATATGATAACTTTTTAGTGGGCCTATAATTTTTTAATACAAAAAGTGTTTAATTAAAACATTCTAACTGATCACATTAATGTTAACATACCATTGTCTGTTAGCATTATTACTGTGTGCAAACAACTCGGGACTAACAGTAAAATAAAATATCCCGTGAGATTAATATTCTAGCTTAAAGTTTGCTACTTTTCAAACAGGATGTGTTGAACAAGACCCCATTTATCTTAAAAAATATTTATTTGCAGTTTATTTAATTAAGCAATATTAAAATTTATAAATTATTATGTAATATCATAATTATTGTATTGATCTTTTCATCATATTCTATGACAACTTATTAAAATTATCTTAAGCAACATGTTATTCGATATGGTAGTTAAGTGATGATATAATTTTTTTATAGGCATATATTTTTAAATCATTTAATAACTTTAAAATTGAAAGCAGCTCTTACTAATTCATCATTATTTTTATAGAAAAACATCTAATGCCGTTTGGTTTAGTTTGATGTTATTTTGGTTTATGTCTATGACTTTCCAATATGCTTATACATGTCTTATATTGTAATTTAGCTATTCGCAGAATCACATTTAGTATACATTAAGTCCTCACTTAACGTCGACGATAGATTCTTAGAAACGTTAAACGAAACGATGTATAATGCGAAACCAATTTTACTAGAGGATAAATGATATAAATAAGATATAATTCGGTTAATACTAATATAATTGGATTGTATTTGCAAACTCCAAAGAATCAATTTTACTGTTTATAAAGAAAATTCAACAATCTAATTGTAAATCATTACAAATATACTTGTATTTTTCCTCATCGACGTTAAGAGAGGACTTGCATATATATTTGTTATTTGTACTGTCTCGGTTTATACGAATCGTTAAAAATATTTGCTTCTAAAAAAAAACAATTTAAAGCCGTGAAAATTTCAACTTAATTTTCTATATCTTCAATCAAATTAGAATAAAACTACAATCAATCATATTTTTAATTTCAGTTTAAATATTTTTATTTAGTTAGAAAGACTGTTAGATAAGAATAAAAACTCAATTTAAAATACTTTAAAATCAAGGAGATTTAAACCTTCGTCATTTACATTCATATCTTTTCCTGAGTAAATTTATTTTCATTTTTATTTATTTCATTTATTTATTTTCATTATTATTATTATATATATGTTATTTGAAAAAGTTCTATATATAAAAATAAATGTCTTCCTCTTGAGGCAAACTGATTATTAATTCGGTATGATTGCAAAGAAAGTCTACAGTATTCATTTAGGACTTAGGATATTTAGGATTGTGTCCTAGATGATTTAACTGATTTAGATGCTTGGAAAAGGTCTATGGTCACAATATTTTTCTAAATAAATAATAAAATAATGATTTAACGTATATATATATATAAAATAATAAATAAATAAGATTTTTGTGATGATGTCCGAATCATTTTTACTTTCAGAATAAATGTTTTATTTATCATGTGTTTGTTGGAATTTGGCAATAAGAATTACATAAAAGTGAACAAATATAAAAATTATATGAAAACGACATTAATAAAGATCAGATTTAAATCCATAGTTAAACAACCTGTGTTATATCTTTAATTAGTTATATCAACGTCTGTCAGACTATTAATATGAGAGACNATTTAATAAATATTTTTAGATAGTATTTTATTTTAAATATAAAAATTATATGAAAACGACATTAATAAAGATCAGATTTAAATCCATAGTTAAACAACCTGTGTTATATCTTTAATTAGTTATATCAACGTCTGTCAGACTATTAATATGAGAGACAGGTTGACAGACGCTTCTGGCATCACGCTTCGCGCAATGAAAACTTACCTGTTACAATTGAAGATAAGAACTTTTCTGTTATTTTTTTCGAGTTATTAAAGATTTCTGGAAGAAATAAATATTGTAAAGTAACCAGATATATTAATCCTTTGTAAGTGGAGGAAATCACGTTCAATTGCTAAACTTTTCCCCTTTTCTTGTTGATTTTTGCGACATCCGAATGATACTCGCGGATTACGTAAGAAATAAAATTTTGATATTATTTTACTTTTTATCGTTTGGTTTTGTAAATGAATTTTACTTTTATTTCCTAAGAAACAACAGCGAAATTTCTAATTTTTTATCTTAGTTTTTATAGATAAGGAAATATATTTTTAAAATTAACTAAACTTATTATTGTAATAATGCATTCTAGATCTATTCTATTAAAGTAAGGGCCTTAGAATTTCGGTAATGATATATCCAAATTGAAATGATGTTTATTTTTTTATTTTTTATAGCCTATTTTATCACTAATTTGAATTTTTTGAACTTTGAAATTTACTTATTCTTAAATTTTTAATTTTGAAATATTTTAAACTATATTACTTTATTCTTAAAGTATAATTTGTGAAATATAACCTTATAATATTAATAATGCATTAATACTTGTATTTAAAATGAGGATACTTAATGAATGATTATGTTATAACTTAGATATTCTAAGTTATAACATAATCATGGTTTAAATACAACAGAATTCTTATATAAATATTAAAAATTTATTTGGACGAAAGACTAATTTAAAAGAAAGGCAAAATTACAAATAATTAAATTTCGAAATTTTTTCCGACATTCTCTCTAATAAAATGAAATTTTTATTTGAACTATTTGACATTTTTCCAAAATTATTATTTTCTCCACTCAAGAGGGCAGAATAAATATAAATAATTTACTAATTGACTCGAAAGATAAATGCAAAAACCTAGGTAAATGTCAATAAATCATCTGAAAATTGATTTTAGCATAATCTAATAAAGAAAATTTTTAAAAATAACAAATTCTAACGAACTAATTTAAAGTATAAATAAATACTATAAACTTCTGTTATAATTTTTGCATTTTGGATTTCTTTCTTTACTTTGTTTTAAAATTTGTTAAATTACTTTGCTTCTAATGCATGAAAATGTTTTGATAAAAAATAATAAGTGAATATTAATACGGTTTTTTATTTTTAAAAGTCGATCTAATTCTACAAAACATTTCGTATATTTAATTAAATCTGGTTTAAAATGAACTAAATGAAATGATATCGAGAATTCTAATTTAATATAAATTTATGTACAGTACGCATGTGTTATTTTAAACTTACTATACTATAGTAATAATGTATTTTTTCATTCTTTTCGGTTACCCGATTTTTTCAGTTATCCGACCAACCTGAGTCCCCAATTGAGTCGGATAATCGATGCTCTACTGTAATTTAATCTTCTCAATTTAAGTGTTGGAATGATAAGAAATTTAACAGTGCAGATATATTATAAATTTAATTTGAACTTTCATGATTATCAATTATATTAGCAATTTTTTTCTAGACTAAAAAAGAATTAAGAATAAAAATAACATTCTGCAGTTAATAAATCGCACAATATAGATTCCGATCATGAAAAGTTTGCTCGAAATAATTCAGTTGTAAGATAAATAATCCATTTTATAAAATTTTATACAGAATATTTTATTTAATATATATATTAATTATACAAAATCTCTTATAGTTATATCCTATATCTGTGTACTGTACAAATCTTAGTACAAGAAGTTAAAGGTCTATCGATTTTCTTATAAAGCATTTACTCTTTTTCTGAATTTAATTTGAATTAGGAAAAATAAATTTGGCCATTGCTTTTAGTTTAAATACTTCTTTATATTATTACTGATTGATATCTTTATAGAAATTATCACCTAAGTTTAAGACTATATGCAGATTTTTTCAGATTCGATAATATAAATAATAATTTGAGAATTTCTGAAGAATTTGCGAAATCCGAGAATTCGAATGCAAAATAATCTGAGAAGTTTCTTTATATAAATTTAAGCGATAATAAAATTTTATCTTTGAATAATTGTTATGAAAAACAAATAATTTTTTATACGAAAAGACAGTTTTTCGGAAAGGGAAAAACCAAAAGAAATAAAAGTAATTCTTTATCACAACAATGAAAGCTTACTTCTATGCTAACTTTGTTTAACAAATAAATATTTCTTTTTAGTCAAATCTATCGAATTATATGATTCTGACTTTTATATCTCGATTTAACAAAAATCAAAATCAAAATTTGACCCAACACCTGAGACTTCATTCAATGCATTTACTTTCAGAAATTCACCTAAAAATTCCGTGAAGAATAGGCCTATGAAGCTTTTGTTAAAACGGAAAAGTTTTCTAAGAATTAGAAAAGTTTCATTCAGATCATTTATTTAATAAATATTTTTAGATAGTATTTTATTTTAATATTGGTGCTTTTTCTTTTATAAAAAAGAAAAATACTATTTTAAATATTTAATTTACTACATGTACTTCAATATAATTTTTTTGAAGAAAAACTCTTACTAATTATTAATTAGAACTATTCATAAGCTTGATAAAATTCATATTAACATATTAAACATGAATTTTTTTACATTAAAGAGTTATTTTAATGGAATTAGTTTGAATATTTATCAACTCTACAAACATTTGAAATAAATTTTGTTAATTTATTTCAAATATACATTATTTCAAACATTAGTGTTATTAAAATTCAATTGCAATGAATAGGTCTACAATTATAAATACAACGAGCAATTGTTTATTGTGACGTCGTCACAATGTTGGGATACAATTTTAGTCATATTTTTAATTTATTTAATTAAAAATATGCGCTCTCTACCTCAAATTAGCAGTGGCTGCCATCTTACTTTTTCCTTTGACAATAGAGTTGTACCGGTCATTTATTAACTGCTTTCAGGGAAAACTTTTGAATTGAATTGACTTCCGATTTGCATCGAAAGTTCGTTTATAATTAATCGGAACCTTCTGCCCCTAAGATTTTCATATCTGGTCTCGGATTTCATCTATCTAAACTTCATTCGAATCAAGAAAGACAGACGAACGGACGGATGACAGTGGGAATTTATAGATCTACATTTTTTTCAAATTGCAGCCCAATTAAAATTCTCATATAGAAGAAACACAAAGGTCTTTACGATCGTCCTATTAACACCACGGAAATAAGGTAGAATCGATCCTTTATTTTGAGGTTTCTCTCCGCTTCATTATGTAAAAATTGTCTAAAATTGTGAAGAGTTTTTTGTTCTTTCTACTTGTGAATTTTAAATAAATTTATCTTTTAGGCTTATTTTTAATAATTATATATACAAGTTACTACATCTGAATTTAGTAAAATCACAAACAAATAAATAATAGCAATATTATATCACTTGGTTATACAAAATATTAAATATATTTTAATACTTAAAGTATATTAATTTAATATTTTACGTAATAAATTTAATAAATAAAAAAACTTAAAATTTATATTATATTGTATAATAATGCATAATGAGTAATGCTTAAATATTATTATTATAAGAAAATTCTGTTTATACAATTATAAATCAAATACAATTATAAATTATTTTTTAATTCTGATTTTAGAAAAAATTAAATCAAAAATAAAACCAAAATATTTACCTGAAATAAGAAAAGTTTAATTAGAATTCTTAGAAAACATTTTTCAATCTAACATTGTTTAATTTTTGCTTAAGGCGAAGTCACAAACTGAAATTCTTTCGTCATAATTTAGTACGATTTTATTCGATTATCATGCAAATCGTTACAAAAATTTAAATAAGTTTTGTGTAAATTTTGTCCAAATTGATTTAGTTAAGTTCAGAAAATTACTTTAAACTTCTACACAACTCACAGGAATCCCTTAAGACATTTTAGTTATTTCTAAAGAATTTTTTATACCGATAAAGGAAGTATCGTTAATTACAATTTATACTAATTACGTTTAATTTTAGAAAAATTTCGTATAATTTTATTTTTTTAAATGCAATTAATTTTGTAATTATATTTAACTGTATAATTAAGAATAATTTGATTTCAAGGATATATTTGATTTTGTTAAAATGAATGTTATATNATTTTTTGATTTAAGGTTTTATAATAAATTTTTGAATATAGCCATTACAAACTCCAATAGTAAAATCTGTAAATCTTGACAGTATCATTTTCAGTAGAGGGAGAAAGCACTGCTATATTTAAGGTTACCATGTTTATTATTAAGTAGAATGCTGGTAGAATTGAACTGCCAAAGAAAACATGAAATTAGATTGAAAACATTCCAATAATAACTTATTGGTAACCTGAAATAGCAGTGTTTTTCTTTATTTTAGTTAAACACTGATATTATTAATAGGAAGAAGAATACTGTTTTTTATTAAATTTAAATTTAAATATATTTTTATTTACGTAGAAGAAAATTTTAATTTTAGGAAAAATTTATTGAAGAATTTATCTAAATTTATCTGTTTAATGCAACATTTCGTTAGTTTTATATTTCAAATTTTATATTTGATATGTAAATAGATATAACTTACAGAATTAGTTTATATATATATTTGATTTTTTAAAAATATGCTAATAAATGTATTTGTTAGATTTGTAAGAATTTTTTTATTTAGATATTGTTTTGAACTTAGAAAGAAATAAGTTTTTGTGAAAATTTAAAATTAAAAAACAAAATTATAATTTACTTACTATAATCGAAAACAAATAATAAAAATATACAAAAATTTACATAACAATATAATTTATCTTTTTCCAGTAAAATAGATAAGTAAGTAATCCATCTTTACTATTGAAGTTAGTAAATAAAATCATCTTTCACAATATTATTAAAATTTGACGAGTGGAAATTTATTACTTTTTCCACAGAATAATAAATTTTTTAGAAAAATAATCTTATGATATTTTTAGAAATTTAGATTTAAAGTACGATAAATTTATTCTCATATAAATGTAATTGTGTTCGAGTCAAGTATGCGGCTTGGTCATCATTCAACATGTTTGTGATCAATAAAGAGGAGAAAACAAAATGAAGCAAATTCCAAGCATCAACAGAAAACAGATGCTACTTAATTGAAAACTGACTTGTCGACATTGTGACAAGAACTTATACATACAATGCCAAAATCTCACTTTATCTTAATTTTATAGGATTAAGATAATTAAGAACTACATGAGTTAGAAAGAACTTAAACAATATTCAATTCGGTTACGATAATGAAAACAAATTGCTTAATAATTTTTAAATAGTTTTTAATTATTTAGCTTGAGATAAACATTAGTAATTATATTAAATTATAATTACTAAATATTTATTATTTGCGAATGTGGAGTTAATATTTGCTCAAAATTATTTAATTTTTAGCAAAATATTGGCTCTTAAATAAGTTGATAGTATTGCTTCTGAAGCAGATGATTAATTAGCATCATCTGTCCCTTATCAGAGGATGAATAGAAGTTTGGATGATCTTACTTCCTGTGCGTATTATTCTGCAGATGATTGGGTAATGTAAATTTAATTATTTGTACTTATCGAAAATTAATCTCAGTTAACACTTTTAATAGTCATTAAAACCGATAAAAATAAATTATTAAACTATTTATTCATAATTAATTTTAATTTCCAATTAAATTAATTACTGGTAAGAAATTATAGTCAGATATATAGTTTATTACGTTAACTATTGTATTGATTGATTTATAATTGTCTAGTCCAGGGGTTCCCAACCTTGCACTCGGCAAAGTTTTGAAATAAGGAAAAACATTAAATGTTAAAAATAAAGAAAATAAAAAGTTACCAAGTTTTTAAATCTTGCTAGATGGTAGTGAGAAATTCGTTAAATTGGGCTACAGTAACCACTGTCTAATTTATCACGCCTATTATAATCATGTCTCCACGGCATCTATATTGTATGATATTAGTTGTAAACTCGTACTGTTGTCATCACATGCTATCCTTGTGTTGTGTTTTTCTGTATATAAACATTTTACCTCAAAATCAGTAATCCAAGTAAAAAAAACAAACGAACCTATCATTTTAACAAAGATTGGGAAGACGACTACTTTGTTATCGAAAGTAAGGAGAAATGTATTTGCTTCATATGCAATAGTTTTGTGTCAGTGGCAAAAAAAACAACGTCGAACGTCATTACAAAACCAATCAAAGTTCTTATAAGGTTAGTTATCCGCCTAAATCAGAGTTAAAAAAAGACAATTTAATCAACTAAAATCAGGATTATCTACCCAGCAAGTATTTTTTACCAGCCATGTATATAAAAATAAAAATGTCACTATTGCTTTCTTTAAAATTTCTCATTTGTTGGCAAAACGAAAAAAAAATTTTTTTAGAAAGTGAACAATTGATATTTAAGGAAACATTTCTCGTAGAAGCCGATTCGTTATTTGAAAGATTTTCTAATAAGCGAGAAATTATTTCAGCAATACAAGATTTGCCGTTATCAAACATTACAAGTAGAAGAAGAATCCAGGCGATTTCAACAAATTTAGTCAGTTAAAAAATTATTTGGAAGAATATGAGTATTTCTCATTACAATTAGACGAGTCAACAAATATATCAGATACGGTGCAACTGGCAGTAATGATAAAAATGATAACAGTGATTTTAGTGTGAAAGAAAAACTATTACAGTTATTATTAATGCAAGAGCAAACAAGGGTTGAAGATATTTATATCATCTTTAAGAATTATTCAACAGAAATTAATATGCCTTTACATAAGTTATCAACAATAATTACTGATGGTGCACTAGCGCAATAATGGATTCATTTCCCATTGCAATAAAGATGAATCCTTTCCGAACTTTATGTATTATCACTGCATCATACATGAAGAATCGTTGTGCCAAAATATTATCCTTTGGACATTTTATGATTGTTGTTGTTAAAATAATTAACAAAATTCGAGTAAATCCTTTATCACAGATTATTTAAAGCCCTTTTATAAAAGGACGAATCTTCCCAAGCTGACCTTAGTTAAATAAAGGCACTTGGCCGATTTTTTATCTTTTGGAAGAGATAAATTCCTTATTTCAAAAGCTCAAACGTTTGAACTTTAGATAATCTACAATGGTTAATGGCCTTGACTTTTTTAACTGATGTATGTGAAAAATTGAGCAGTTTAAACCTGGATCGCCAGGAAAAAAATTAACATTAGCTGAAATGATTAGCTCTATAAAAGCATTCAAAGCCAAAATACAGTTTTGGATAAATAATTCGTCAAAAAATTCTCTTGTACACCTTCCAAGGATGAAAAAAGTGACTGGTGAAAATAATTTTGGCTTAACATTATTTATTACTCATCCTAAAAACCTTTTGGAACAGCTTGAAAGTAAATTCCACAAATTTGCCGTTATCGAACCTGTGGCTACAATTTTTGTAAATCCTTTTACTACACAAGTAGACATTACTGAAACTGCTAAATATACAGCAGAACTTCTTTAAGAAGCATCATCAATAATTGAAGAAGAGATTTTAGATTTTCAAAATGACATCGTATTCAATTCTCAACATACGGATGAAAACTTTTGGAATTTAGTTGATCATAAAAAATGTAATCTTTTGAAAAAAGAAGCCTTCAAAATCAAGTTCTGTTTTGGTTCCACATATTTATGCGAATCTTTATTTCCCACCATGATTATTATAAAATCAAAAATCAGATCTTAACTTACTAATGCCAACGTGATGATTGTTTACGATTGGAATTATCATGTTACACTCTCAACTGTGAGAAATTAGCAAATCAAACGCAGTGTCAAAGATCGCACTAATTCGGCTTTTATAATAAATATATAACTTAATATGTTATAGTAAATATATGTTTCAAAATGCATGTTATAATAAAGGACATAATATTTAACTTATAATAAATAAAAAGACAGTCATCTCCAAAATTTTTGTTAAAACTTTGGTCGATCACCTTTTATTTCCGTTAAAATTTCAGGATAAATTTCAGCGACCGGACCTTCCTTTTTAGGCTACACGGTCGCCTATAAAACAATCCTTTAAAACACAGAAATAATCCAATTTGATTGGAAATTTTTACATCCAGCGAAATTTTAAAAACATAATATTTAATTTTTTTTTTAAATTCGATTTTGCGCCTGTCACTAGTTTTTGCAATATCGAATGCGCTCGCGCTACAGTGGCGTACCATAGTGGGGGCGGCAGGGGCGGCCCGCCCCGTGCGGCACTTTTTAGGGGGCCGCAAAATTTCACAATAAATAATAATAATATCTTGTAAAAATTTGAACCATCCTAATCTACATTTGCGTCGCGCCTACGATAATGCTATCGTCCGGACAGTGCGGGAATCGGCTCGCCGTCCGGGTGAAGTAGTAACTTTTTCATCCGAGGAAATTCTGCGTAGCCTGTTGACTTTTTTTTTGTTTTTTTGCTTGTACGATTCATTCGCGTTCATATACACCACTAATATCCATTAGAGCTATTTTAAACAGGTCGCTGCAATAGCACGAAATTTTTCATTGCTTGTTCTGTGACAAAACTGAATTTTAGTCTTTTAAATTGAAATACCTAAATAAGGGGACGAAATTTTCCTCCACCTGGGCGGCTGACACCCACAGTACGCCACTGTTGCTCCACAAAAAGGTTGGGAACCCCTGGTCTAGTCAATGCTGGTATTTTTTATATGTTATCTCATTACAGATCATTTAGCTGAAAATGTTATGTAATTTAGGTTTGATTATTCAAAATATTTTAAACGGTTTATCATTTATTCATGAATTATCAGTCATCTGTCTCTTTTTGTACTGTAGTTTAGTTCAAAGAAATAGTTTAAAACAGGAAGCATAGTAGTAAGGTTGATACAATATGATTTTAATTCATTATAGGAAAATATCATATATTAAGAGAGAACTGATCATAAAATCAGTGATAGTAATTAAATGAAAATATTGTTCATAAATGAAGATTTATTAAATATAGATAAATGTGTCAAGAAATAAGATAATAATAACATAAAATGATAAGTATAACGATGAACTGGTTTTCCTCATAATTTTGACGAACCAAAGCATTTAGAACAAAAAATTTTTTTAATGTAGTATTTTCTTATTATCGACTATAAAAATATTAACATAGTTAATCTTAGCAGTCATTGTTTTTATATTTGATAATATTTTCCAATATTAACACCTATTTAACAGTAATTGCAGTGTGTCTGTCTGAGTCACGTTTGAAAACGGAATCATTAATTATTGTTAACAATATTCGGTAATTAAAAAATATACACACAGAAAATAATTAATAGCATTTTTTTATTTAAATAAATTCGAACTGATTTTACATTAAGCATTACTGTAAGTAAAATGGCGACTGTTTAAAGAGATGAACACATGTTATGTGACGATGTACTGTATACGAAATAAAAGGGAAACAGAACGTATTGATTTAAGACAAACAAAATATTGAATATAACTGCTTTGAATAAAGAGTGTGTGTTTTGAATTTGAAATTTGAACAAATATTTCACATTTGCTTTTCCTCCAGTTGACGACAAGTCTTCCAGAAAATGATTATATTTTAAGTACTAAGCCTTCATTTATCTTAAAGGAATACAATTGACATATATATATATATATATATAGGGTAAAAGTTACAGTTATTGATCACTTAAGGAAAGTTTTTTATTTTAAAAATTCTACGACGTAATAGAAATATTATACTTATTGATGAATTCATTTTTTATTATATAACCATTCAACATCTAGAAATTATGAACCCAATTGTTTAATTCAAAATGTGCCTTGTTTTAAGAATTGTACAGTTTTTGGCCACACGCAACGATAAAAAACATGTGGAATTTTTTGTTATCTACTGACAGCAGAAATTGGTATTAATATGCCACGCAATATTTCCAGAATAGCTTTTATAGAACTCTTTTATTAAAGAAGTTTAAATTCGAAATGGCCAATTACCATTTTCTGGGCAATAACTTTACCGCTTACCATATATATATATATATTATAAATTTGTCAATATGGCATGTATATATATATATATATAGGGTCTATATATATTACAAAATGCATNTGCCTTGTTTTAAGAATTGTACAGTTTTTGGCCACACGCAACGATAAAAAACATGTGGAATTTTTTGTTATCTACTGACAGCAGAAATTGGTATTAATATGCCACGCAATATTTCCAGAATAGCTTTTATAGAACTCTTTTATTAAAGAAGTTTAAATTCGAAATGGCCAATTACCATTTTCTGGGCAATAACTTTACCGCTTACCATATATATATATATATTATAAATTTGTCAATATGGCATGTATATATATATATATATAGGGTCTATATATATTACAAAAACTATAGAAAATGATTTAAAAGCATAGATTATTATTTATAGTTTTTACTTTCGTATAAAAATAAAGTATTGTAATTTTTCATAAATAATGCTAATGTTTCAAAATAATTAACTAAATAGAATATATTTATATCTAAAATATACTAAAAATATGAATATAGACCTATTATTTTTAATATAAAAAATACATTTCGTATTATAAGCGATTTTGTCTTATTAAAAAATTTTTATTTGATTTTAAATATGTGGTATATTATTAAATAATACATTCGCTAAAATGATATGCTAAAATGAAAATAAATTATTTAAAATAAATCTATTTAATTTTAACTAAAAATTATTGAATCAATTAATAATTTGTAGTGATAATCAATTAAACGAATAATTTATAAGTGAAAACTACTTCAAACATTTCATGAAATATTACTGTTTGACTTAGATATGAATAATATGGTTTGATAGACTTAAATAATTAGATAACGCCGTATTATATAATTTTCTTGACTAAGATTATATATATATATTCATCCGTAAAACTTTCTAAAAATAAATTAAAATGTTTAATAATTGCGACTTTTACTTAGAGTAGAAAAATTAAGAGATTTATAAATATTAAAATACAAATATCTTTAAAATTTAGTAAACATTCTGATAGCTTTATAGATGGACATTTGATTTAATTATCTAATAATAATTATTTAGTGTTTAGCTTTAACTTTGGAATTATTATAAAATTTTTATAAATATATTTGTAAATATTTAATAATTTATAAAACCTATGTTTTCAAAGAACTACGCAATTAAATGATATAAATTATTTCTTTACTTATTTTCATAAATAATTTCATTTCTTCTTTAAGATAATATATTATATTCAAATGTGATGAAATAATATTAAAAAGAATAAAAACAAAGTTTATTTTGTGGTAGGAACCATATTAAATAACGAAACTAAAATATTTATTTTATTTTAAAATAATGAAATATTCATCTATAGCAAATTTTGAAATAAAACAATTCCTTTGGGTTATTTAAAAAATGTTTTTAAAATATTAAATAATTTTCATGAGTTTTTAATTTAAATATTTAAAACTTTAATTAAAGAAAGAACGAATTAAAATAAGAAAAGATGATTATTTGATGAATTTGTTTGTTAACTCTGTCGAAATTATGTAGAGAAACTAATCATTATCTTACTGACTTGAGGACATGTTTATGTCATACTTTGATTAAAAAATAAAAATACATTTAAACAAATCAGTTGACATTTCGGTTGAATTTTAAATACGATAACAAATTATTCCTCTCTTGGTTAAATATGTTAGGTATGTTATGATATTTTTCTAGAACAACAAAATAATAAATAATTTTGTTTTGTTTGAATATAAAGAAATTTGATATAAAATAATTTTACACCTACAGTAATATAAAACGAACATTGTGTTCATTACATAGTAAAAACATATACTGTACTGCATTTAATTTTGTGTGCTCGCGTTTTTTGGATAGTAATGTTCTTTTTTTCCTTATGAAATTGTTTTAAAAGAAAAATTCTAATATCTAGAAATATAAACAAACAGTATTAATTATTTATGATTTAGATTTGAAAAGATTTATTTAATATTATTTTTAAATTAAAAAATTATTTCTTTTTAATAAAAATTACTTTTAAAAG
>NW_019384380.1:107519-191764 GCF_000671375.1 Centruroides sculpturatus
TGTTATTAATTAGTATATTGAGTTTGTCCGCCTTCTCTTTAAAGCGGATTTTCATTATTAAATGTCTACGACAAACACAACGGGAAAATGCGGAAAACGATAATTATGAAGTGATAACTGTTATCTTCAACTCAGGTAGACAATAATTAGAATTACGGCACAAATATAGTAGAAAGTCTTTAATAGAAACTTGTTAAAACAAAACTGCACGAGATAATGATCAATATTAAACATAATTACTAACTTTTTCTGCGAAAGAATAATTGAATAGTAAAATTTATATCTGTGAGTTGGGGAATAGGTGATGCATTATATTTAAGCTTATATATAAAATTATAACTTTCGATTTTATCTAGACTAAAATTCGGTTACAAATGAATTTTATCTTCCGTTTCATCATTTGTTTCACTTTTTACGATTTATAGAAGTTAAATTATAAATTATCAATATTTTAATATATAATTCACGTGCATTAAGGTACTTTAGCACTTTATAAGTTTTAATTTATAAAATTATACATTTACATTACTTTTTATACTAATTGCACAAAAAATCAATTTGACATAATAATTAAACTTACTAGGTTTAAATCTATTTTATTTGAAGATTAAAATATCGTAAAATATTATGAAAATACCTATTCTGTTTATACAAGATATTTTATAATTTTCCAATTTTATAATTGGAAAATTTTGCATTTAACTACATAAATAAAATAAAAATGTATTTAGTCTATTAAGAAAATATTAGGAAGATTTTTAAGAAAAATAATTTTAATATAACGCTTTTATTGATCATGTTATCCGAGATTGGGAGTGGAGGATGGTGCAGTGATCCACTCCCACTATATATACCTCTACAATGCATTTACCCGCAAACATGATTTAATTCTATACTTTGTTTATCGGGTTTCGGAACGGAAAAGAATATCGGGTGGGGCCACCCACTAAAATATCATTAAAATGTACTGTCATCAAATTTAGGTATGTCCTTAAAGTTTCAGCTTTCTACCCTAATTAGAAGTGGATGAAATTTGATCAACATTTGAGGACATGATACAAAGCAAGTTAAATATATATAAAATTTAAAAAAATCGTATAAAAATATTAAAAAATTCATTACTACTATTGTTTAATTTTATATATTTATATATTATAAAAAAATTTATAAAATGGAAACAAATCTCTGAATAAACATAATACGCTTTATTAAATTATAGAAAAAATATAATATTTTGATAGACATTTTAAAGAGTAAAACAACGATCAAAATAAATAAATAAAGTATTTTTTCTTAGATTAACAAAATTGATAAAATTTTTTAAAAATTAATGCAGTCTGAGAATAAAAAACATATAACCAAAATTTATTTTTACATAAATAATAAATTCTTAAATTCATCAAAATAAAATGAAATGTGTATGATGTTGATCGGAAATAGCAAGTGACATTGATGTTGAATTAAATTACGAAATGCCTACTATGTTTTACTTAAATCAATAAATGCCAACGATGTTGTTTAAATTAAGTATAAGAAAGAACTCTACATGCTCTTAAATTAATGAATACTTAGAATGTTGTTTACTATAAAGCGAAATGTACAGTTTGCCTAGTAAAACTGGGCTATTTTAATAAAAAATAAAAAGAAATTCAATTTAAAATTTCTAATAAATGAACATTTTTAAGCACGTTGCAGGTAAGTAGGTATAGTACATTACAATAACTTAAATAGTAAACATAATTATTAATAAAATTGATTAAAAATGCTATGAATATTTAATATTTTAAATATTGAAATAAGTGGTTTCCGATTAAATAATTTAAATTAAATGAATCTACACAATATTATAAATATTATGTAACCTTTAAATTAGTTATTCTGAAAGAGACCAATCTCGATTGGAAATTTTGGAGTTGTTTTTGTTCTTTTATATTACAATTACTTTTAATAGGTTGAGTGATTTATTTGTGATGACCAACCTTAAGAAATGTGTTCATTCACGCGGTTAAAAAAATTATAATAATTGCCTTCTATGTATTCCTGAAGATCTAACATGTACTAACAACCCTGTTAGAACTCCTGAACAGGAAGATCTAATGGTCTTTAAAAAAAATATTTTATAAGAACTCCAATAATAGTCCTTCAGCGTTGAAATGGTGGGAAGATATGACATGTACTCTAAACACTGTTCGATTTGTCGATTACCTTTGCGGCACGTATGTGGTTTTTAGTGTTAATAATGTTTAGATTAATAACAATAAACTATAGCTCGGGATAAAAATAAAGTAATATAAATTTAAAATAAAGATTTTAGCAGCAAAATATTTCACATTTAATATTTTCGTATAAAAATTGATTTCTGAAAGAAATTGCTCACTTTTGAATCTTGCTGGCAGTCGAGAAAAGGAAAAAAAAAGTATAAACGCATGTTAAAATAGAATAAAAATCACGATTTTATTTAAAAATATATTCTGTATGCTGTAGATTCTTTCGGTTTGGAATTCATTCAAGAATATAAATTAAAATACATTAATACATCGAATTTTTGATTTCATCAAGGCTTCACTGTTTGTTTAAAAGATACGTGTGTCAAGCTTGGAATACTTAACAATTCCCGGTCGATCATAATTTTTATATATATCGAGACATTGAAAATGTTGGTGCTTTTATTAAATGAGAGGAACGATTTCTTAAACACACTTTGTCTGAGTGGACTTACAAACGATTGAATCTTAGAATTGTAATTCTCTAGTTTCTTCATTGAGCATTTATATATCTATATATTACATTTTGTTTTCATTATAAATCAATATATATATATTAAGGAACTATATATAAGCTGATTTTCATATAAATTTATTAGAAACTCATTGTTTTTCTATTAGTCATAAAAATAATATGTAGAACATATGTAGGCTATATATATTTGTAAACTAAAGAAAGAGAAAAGTAATTAATATATTTATAGTTTAAATTATATACAAAAATTTGAATTTAAAAAATAAATATTTTCTGAAAACTGAATTTTCTTTTTTAGATTTTGAAAGACGTTAAAAATTTGACACTTGCAGAATCTACGTCGTATGCTAGTAGATAGCATTGAATGATGTCTGTGTCAACAATCGATTTGTTTTGAGAAGATAAATTCTGCAAGTTCCAAACATTAAAATTCAATTTAGAATTTTTACAAGACCATATATAAAGTTATCAACTCATACACATGTATACCCTATATATTTGTTTGACTTTATAAATGCTGCAATATTGTACACTCTGTAACGTAAATAAAACATTTATTTTGCAGGCACGAATCCACGAAAATATAAAATACTGTATTCGAATATCAAAATTTCTAATTATTTAAAAAAAAATTATAACTTTGATTATTGACTGTATAATTCAGTTAATTCAAATGTATTATTGTATAATGAATATATACTGCTTATTAGAGCAAATGTTATTAAAGTTAGTGTAATTCAATATTGTAATTATAATCGAATGGTAGAGTTGCTGTATTTAGTTGTGTTAGATTATTATTATGACATACATAAAAGTTTGTGAATGCATAAAAGTAAAATTTTTAACGCTAAATATGTACGAGTATCTTAACGATAAACATTTATTTTAAAATGTATCATATAGAAATATAATGATGATGATGATGCTAATTGGATCAGCATTATTACTAATTCAATGCAGTAAAGAAATTTCTTTGTTCTGTAAAAATTAAATTATTAAGAAGAATCTTTTCTTATCTTTTCTTATTATTTCATTAGCGAAGAACAAAAGATAATGAAAAATATTCGTTAAATAATAATAGGAAATATATTTGCTATTTTCTATAAAAATATATTTGTTTTTCGACTTAAATTCAAAAATGTTATTTGATCAGAAAGCAAATACAGTAAAACCTGTCTATGGCGACCACCCACGGTTCCTTCAAAAAGTGGTCTTTTAGACAGGTGGTCGTCCAATACAGTAATACGGTATTTCCGTACGTATTTTGCGCACTTTTTAGCCATTTCTACTAAGCAAAACTCCAGGTGAGCAAAATTAAGCAAATTTTTTCAACGTTAGGGCTATATTGATATTGTATTTTATTCTTATCGGATACTGTAACTCGATTTACAGGATTTGTCGTGATTTTATAAGACAGATTTAATACCAATATTTTAAAAGATTAATACTATAGTCGCATTTTCTCGATTATAATGCACACTTTCTTTTTTCCGACTTAATTAATTCGACTCGGTTCTTTTCGTTCGCTCCTCAGTTACGTGTATTACGTCATCAATATACAAGCGCGTCCTATCTCTCCATCACTTTGCTTTTGGTTTTCGTTAGTTTAATCTTATTTTAACTTTAAAAATACTGTTTTTTTTAATATTTAATATTTTCTTAATTAATTAAGTACAATAAGAAAAATTATTAATTAATAATAAAACGATTTTATTATTTTTTCTCATTATACAATTTCATTACAATCGCGGAATCGAAAAAGGAAGTAAAACTGATTTTTGCATTAATGCGTTTATTGTTTTTTTTTGAATATTTTGCCTGCGAAAATTACTTGGATATTATTTTTCTAAAAATATCGTGGAAATAAGGTAAGTTGATACAGAAACTATTTATCGCACGTGTACTGTATATGAGCTTCAAAATAAATAAATAAAAATAGATTTTATCAAACTATGAGATCAGCCAATTAATTGTATCGTGTACAATATTTTACACCCAAGGAAAATACTGTATGCAGGTCTAGGGTAAAATAAATTTTATTTTCTCACAGTTAAACTTCGCCGCTAATTGCTGTTGTGATAACTTTAATACGATCTTCTAACGACAGCACTTTGCATTTCGGACATTTTCCAACAAACTGAAATGAATTTCCTTTGTTGCTAGACTAATTTATTAACACCTGCACCTAATTTCAAGGGTGGTAGGATGGGTTCAGGATGGGTTCAAGGCCCAGGATGGGTTCGAACGAGAGTTTAGACTAATTCATTATATTAGGAGGTGGAAACGTTGTTGAGATGGGTTCTTACAATAGTTTAGATCAGATACATTCGCGAAAGTGGTCGCTTATTACAGGTGTTGTATGTTGTTTCGAACCAAAAACCGATGCCCGCGGTCGCGTTACACAGGTGGTCGTTTAATACAGGTAACTTATACGAAGACTCTATGGATAAACTATTCCGTGCCAGAAATTTTTGCCCGTTTTGACAGGTGACCGTCGAATACAGGTGGTTGCCTAAGCAGTTTTCACTGTATATTTATGCGTATTTATAAAAATTACGAATGCGAATTTTGTATTTTAAATGTAATACAGTTTACAATTGTTCAGAGCATTAGGAATTATGAAAAACATTAAAATAGCTTATATCACATTTTTTAAAATATGTGATGAGAGAATATAATAACGTGTAAAAATTGTTCAAAATTCATGTAATTTATTATATATAGTTTTGTTCTGATAACAGATGTAATGCTTGTATAATATTCTCCCATGTTTAAATTTATTTTGAAAATATATTCTAAAGAAGTATTTAAACGTTACAGTAGATAAACGTATGTTTTATATTCGAAATACTTATAAGTTATTGTCTCAATATTACATTGTCTTGTAATTTATTTTTTAAAAAAGTTAATTTTTTATATCAAAATATGATAATTTTAAAAGTAAAGATATGCAGAAAACACAGTTAAAAATTAATCGAAAAATTTCAATTTTATATAATGTTTTAATATTATTTTAATTATGAAAAATTGGTTATGTTATTTCTAATATCCATTATCCACTAAAATAAATAAGGATGTTATTAAAATAAGTTTTTAATTAACTAAGATCAAATAAATAATTAATCTTCCATCTCTCTGCTCCAATCTACAAAATACATATTAAATCCATAAAATTATTTTAAAGTCAATATTTTAAATATAAAACACCGTAAAAGGTTTAAAAATAAAACCACTTTTTATTCAAGACAGCGTTAATGGCTTATTAGTATTTTTTGAATAGATATTGCTCAGTTCGACTATAGTATTTTTTTAATCAAACGAACTTTTGAATAATAGAATCGATAATAATATTTTAAATTACGTAAAGAAGAAATAAAAAGAATTAAAAAACATTGGGTTTTAAAATGCAAAGTTTCGTTCGGATAAATAAAAATCGAGCAAGATCAATTAAAATAGTAAAATCAACAGGAAACAATAGGTTATCATTTAATGTATTTACATTTCTAGAGATTTTTAGAGTTTATAATTCTCAGTTTTTATGGATTCAATTCTTCATTTTATTTATGTATTTTTTGTTTATCTTCTTTTCGACTTCCACGCCGTGTAAATAACAGTTTTTTTTTCAATTAAACCTAATAATTCACCACTAAAATTGTGTATAATTTAACATTATTACTTTTGCATTTTCTTCATGATTTCTGTTCAAAATCTTTTGTATTAGCTTTTATTTAAAATATGTTAGTTTCCTCTGTTTTGTATAGATTTTTTTGATGTACTGAAACAGAACATTATTAACAATAAAAAGTATTTCGCTATATATTTTTAAAAGTTTGATGGCAAAGCTATGATGAGAGTGAGCCTAGACTATTATGTAAAATTGTATTATAATGAAATTATATTCTGTCATTTCAATAATGATAAAATACAATTCGACTAAAATAGTTTATAGATACGATTCTCCTATTCATTTATTCGATATTCTTTTATAAAACTCAAAAAATCCAATTATGTTTTATGTAAAATATTAAATTTATTTATGAAAAGCATATGTGAATACAGTGTACAAATATTCGTCAAATAGACTCTTCGTTTTTATAAAATCCTACATAGCGAATGTTGTAAATTTGATATTATTGTAATTGTATATAGTCTTATATAAAGATATGTTTAGAAAGTTCTATATTTTATATTATTTCTTCAGTAAATCGTAAAGAGTGCATTTGGTTCAAATAGTTGTAAATTCTTTAAAAGTCTCTTACAAAATTCTGTCAAATGATGACATTTTTATATGTTGAAAAATAAAATTATGTAAGGAATAAAGAGATCTGCAGACTTTATTTATAAGTCTTCATGGCATAGGTTTATAGCATAGAAGGGGAGGAAAAAGCGAAATTCAAAACAATAAAAACCGATTATTTCTTTAAAATTAAAATTTGAAAGAATCATTACATTGATTTTACGTATAAAGCGTTTACATCTTTAGTTCAACAGTCCGTACTTAAAAGGGAAGAACAAATATTTTAAGATAAACAAAAGACAGGGTAAATCGATTAGAACAAAATAAAAGAAACAGAACTCAAACTAAAATAAACAATTTTATCCTTTATTGTCTCACTTTTCGTTGAGAAGTAACACATAACTGTATAAATCATTTAAAATATGGTATTCAACGAAAACTTCAAACAAAATAGTTTTTCTCTGTTATTGATAAACCAGTAAGAATATAAAATCATCAATATCACTTATAGTAGCAACGATTTGGCTTAATATTAGATATCGTAAAAAATGTAATTATTTTCTGCATTGACACATTTATAGCTTCTCAAATAAAATAGACGACGTTTCGTTGGGTTGTTTAGTGACTTGAGATTTAATATTTGATGAAAATATTCTCAGCTGGATTTTGCGTAAATGACTAAGGCTATAAATATTGTTGACTGAGATAACTGCTGTCATCGAAAAATCTTATGACACTTACTTAAATTCTCACATTAATACGCGACAATCTTTAGATGCGATATTAAGTTAACAATTATCCATAAGAGAAATTTCTTCGACACTAGGGACTTCTATATAGGGATTTCTTTTTATTTCCGTCGATACTTGATTTGTAGTCGTATTATGCGTGATGAATTACGACAACGAATGACTGCGTTTATATTTGAGACTAAAGTGATAACAATGTGCAAATGACCATAAGAGACGTAAATCATAGCGTATATCAATTCAGATGATTTTCCTTGTTACAGATTAAGCTACATCTTATTTTTAACTGAATAACATTACAGAAACCTGTGCTTAGCAATATTCTTTCCATTGTTTTTAACTTTTTTTAGTTGAATAGAGATTATCTAATGTTTTAATCATCGAAGATAAACGTTTTGATTTAAAAAGGACTTTAATTAGTTGAGATTATCATAATGATCCGATAATGATTAAATAATATTCAAAGATATGCTGCTATATAATTTAATTCAGTTTCAGAGAGTATTATTCGTATAAGTGGGGAGATGCAGGGAAAATAATACAAAATCTTTCACAATAGCCAGTATTTATAAGGAAATGCATATCTCACACTATAAAAATTCATGATTTAAGAAATGAAACCGAAGATAAAATGCCAAGATATCAAAAGTAAACAAAAAAGAAAGATAATCATGATCCGATCGTATATAGAATAACTAGTGTCGAAAAGAAAATAGTTGGAGTAGGCCTTAAGCAATAGGACACGATGAATTTGATTGCTAAGAAAAATAGATAAGAGAAAAACATATTACATAAGATCTCAAGAAATAAGATAAAGAAAGTAAAACGAAATAAAATAGATCAAATACTAGACAATTTTAGTGAGATTTTCAAATTGATTTAATCAAAAAATTGGCTACGTAAGAATAAGTAAAATGGTGAATAAAAAACGTAAATAGCATTGAAGAGTTCGTATAAACGGTTGAAAGATAGAAATCTAGATAACATCAAATAACAATATTAAGTACAGAAAATATGGATGACAATAGAAACTGAAGAGAATAATCTTTCTTATTCTTAACTATCAGAAATTTTATACGAAACTGTAAACATATTTTAAATTGCAAATTAAAATAAATTTTACATATAGGCTTATAATTAAACATTAAAAATATTAATATTCTTAAAATATATATTTATTACTTTGACTTATTTTTACTTAATAATTTATTTGAATTTGATTAAACTTATAAAAAATGATCGCTTTAATTAAAAAAAGCCGCAAAACCAACTCATATTGAAGATGAATTGACTACACTTCAAAATGTTTTATGATATCACAAATTAGTTACTAACTTGCATAGTAAAGTGAATTACATTAAGTAAGAAGAATTTTGTGAAAATATGAATATTAGTTCTTAATATTTAAAAAGTTTTGTTGTGTGTCTTGGTATGTCTTGTAAGAAAAACCTACAAACCAATACAAACAAGAAAATTTAGAACAATACAAATACAAAAGAAAGTGATAAATGTAATAGATAATGGCAGAAACGAATGGCTTTAATATAATTCAACTGCAAGGGATATAGCATGAAAAATCAAGGTGTGCTTGGAAACATCTGGATAACATAATAGTAAGAGGAACAACAAAGTCAAAAAAGAATTTATTATTTATACTCTCATATTCCGTATGACTTAAGACAGAAAATAACAAAATAAAAACAGATTAACTAGCAATTTAATGAGATAAAAATAATACAAATATTATAATAATATACAAATTCAAAAAAACTATTTCGTTACTTTTCGACATAATCACCGTGAAGATTGAGGCATTTGTCATATCTGTGGACGAGGTTTTCCATCCCTTTGTCTTAGAACATTGCCGCCAATGACTTGAGATGGGCCCTAACATTGTTTTGAAGATCGTCATTAGTCTCGAAACTCTGCCCTCCTAACCACTTTTTCTGTTCAGGAAAGAGGTGGAAATCGCGCTAAATCAGGGCTATACGCTGGGTGTTTAATTAAAGGCGGTGAAGATTTCCACCTTTCAGACATTTACCCAGCTTGGAACTTTTTAATGTGTGAAGATCTCCATCTCCTTCCTGAACTAAAAACGTGGCTAGCAGGGCAGAGATTTGAGACTAATGACGATATTCGAAATAACGTTGTTAAGGCCATCTTAGTTCACTGGCGGCAACATTCTATGAAGAGGAGATGGAAAAGCTCGTCCACAGATATGACAAATGCCTCAATCTTCACGGTGATTATGTCGAAAAGTAACCATGTTTATACCAAACTNTGTATTTTTCTCGTTTTTGGAATTATTTATTTTTTAAAATCAGACTTTTTTAGAAAAACAAAATCAATTCGCGCTCATTACATTAAAGTAAGAAGGCAAGATAACTTTTTTACTGCAACATTTTTTAACTTACAAGGTTTTCATTTTAATCTGTTATTAATTAGTATATTGAGTTTGTCCGCCTTCTCTTTAAAGCGGATTTTCATTATTAAATGTCTACGACAAACACAACGGGAAAATGCGGAAAACGATAATTATGAAGTGATAACTGTTATCTTCAACTCAGGTAGACAATAATTAGAATTACGGCACAAATATAGTAGAAAGTCTTTAATAGAAACTTGTTAAAACAAAACTGCACGAGATAATGATCAATATTAAACATAATTACTAACTTTTTCTGCGAAAGAATAATTGAATAGTAAAATTTATATCTGTGAGTTGGGGAATAGGTGATGCATTATATTTAAGCTTATATATAAAATTATAACTTTCGATTTTATCTAGACTAAAATTCGGTTACAAATGAATTTTATCTTCCGTTTCATCATTTGTTTCACTTTTTACGATTTATAGAAGTTAAATTATAAATTATCAATATTTTAATATATAATTCACGTGCATTAAGGTACTTTAGCACTTTATAAGTTTTAATTTATAAAATTATACATTTACATTACTTTTTATACTAATTGCACAAAAAATCAATTTGACATAATAATTAAACTTACTAGGTTTAAATCTATTTTATTTGAAGATTAAAATATCGTAAAATATTATGAAAATACCTATTCTGTTTATACAAGATATTTTATAATTTTCCAATTTTATAATTGGAAAATTTTGCATTTAACTACATAAATAAAATAAAAATGTATTTAGTCTATTAAGAAAATATTAGGAAGATTTTTAAGAAAAATAATTTTAATATAACGCTTTTATTGATCATGTTATCCGAGATTGGGAGTGGAGGATGGTGCAGTGATCCACTCCCACTATATATACCTCTACAATGCATTTACCCGCAAACATGATTTAATTCTATACTTTGTTTATCGGGTTTCGGAACGGAAAAGAATATCGGGTGGGGCCACCCACTAAAATATCATTAAAATGTACTGTCATCAAATTTAGGTATGTCCTTAAAGTTTCAGCTTTCTACCTTAATTAGAAGTGGATGAAATTTGATCAACATTTGAGGACATGATACAAAGCAAGATAAATATATATAAAATTTAAAAAAATCGTATAAAAATATTAAAAAATTCATTACTACTATTGTTTAATTTTATATATTTATATATTTTAAAAAAATTTTATAAAATGGAAACAAATCTCTGAATAAACATAATACGCTTTATTAAATTATAGAAAAAATATAATATTTTGATAGACATTTTAAAGAGTAAAACAACGATCAAAATAAATAAATAAAGTATTTTTTCTTAGATTAACAAAATTGATAAAATTTTTTAAAAATTAATGCAGTCTGAGAATAAAAAACATATAACCAAAATTTATTTTTACATAAATAATAAATTCTTAAATTCATCAAAATAAAATGAAATGTGTATGATGTTGATCGGAAATAGCAAGTGACATTGATGTTGAATTAAATTACGAAATGCCTACTATGTTTTACTTAAATCAATAAATGCCAACGATGTTGTTTAAATTAAGTATAAGAAAGAACTCTACATGCTCTTAAATTAATGAATACTTAGAATGTTGTTTACTATAAAGCGAAATGTACAGTTTGCCTAGTAAAACTGGGCTATTTTAATAAAAAATAAAAAGAAATTCAATTTAAAATTTCTAATAAATGAACATTTTTAAGCACGTTGCAGGTAAGTAGGTATAGTACATTACAATAACTTAAATAGTAAACATAATTATTAATAAAATTGATTAAAAATGCTATGAATATTTAATATTTTAAATATTGAAATAAGTGGTTTCCGATTAAATAATTTAAATTAAATGAATCTACACAATATTATAAATATTATGTAACCTTTAAATTAGTTATTCTGAAAGAGACCAATCTCGATTGGAAATTTTGGAGTTGTTTTTGTTCTTTTATATTACAATTACTTTTAATAGGTTGAGTGATTTATTTGTGATGACCAACCTTAAGAAATGTGTTCATTCACGCGGTTAAAAAAATTATAATAATTGCCTTCTATGTATTCCTGAAGATCTAACATGTACTAACAACCCTGTTAGAACTCCTGAACAGGAAGATCTAATGGTCTTTAAAAAAAATATTTTATAAGAACTCCAATAATAGTCCTTCAGCGTTGAAATGGTGGGAAGATATGACATGTACTCTAAACACTGTTCGATTTGTCGATTACCTTTGCGGCACGTATGTGGTTTTTAGTGTTAATAATGTTTAGATTAATAACAATAAACTATAGCTCGGGATAAAAATAAAGTAATATAAATTTAAAATAAAGATTTTAGCAGCAAAATATTTCACATTTAATATTTTCGTATAAAAATTGATTTCTGAAAGAAATTGCTCACTTTTGAATCTTGCTGGCAGTCGAGAAAAGGAAAAAAAAAGTATAAACGCATGTTAAAATAGAATAAAAATCACGATTTTATTTAAAAATATATTCTGTATGCTGTAGATTCTTTCGGTTTGGAATTCATTCAAGAATATAAATTAAAATACATTAATACATCGAATTTTTGATTTCATCAAGGCTTCACTGTTTGTTTAAAAGATACGTGTGTCAAGCTTGGAATACTTAACAATTCCCGGTCGATCATAATTTTTATATATATCGAGACATTGAAAATGTTGGTGCTTTTATTAAATGAGAGGAACGATTTCTTAAACACACTTTGTCTGAGTGGACTTACAAACGATTGAATCTTAGAATTGTAATTCTCTAGTTTCTTCATTGAGCATTTATATATCTATATATTACATTTTGTTTTCATTATAAATCAATATATATATATTAAGGAACTATATATAAGCTGATTTTCATATAAATTTATTAGAAACTCATTGTTTTTCTATTAGTCATAAAAATAATATGTAGAACATATGTAGGCTATATATATTTGTAAACTAAAGAAAGAGAAAAGTAATTAATATATTTATAGTTTAAATTATATACAAAAATTTGAATTTAAAAAATAAATATTTTCTGAAAACTGAATTTTCTTTTTTAGATTTTGAAAGACGTTAAAAATTTGACACTTGCAGAATCTACGTCGTATGCTAGTAGATAGCATTGAATGATGTCTGTGTCAACAATCGATTTGTTTTGAGAAGATAAATTCTGCAAGTTCCAAACATTAAAATTCAATTTAGAATTTTTACAAGACCATATATAAAGTTATCAACTCATACACATGTATACCCTATATATTTGTTTGACTTTATAAATGCTGCAATATTGTACACTCTGTAACGTAAATAAAACATTTATTTTGCAGGCACGAATCCACGAAAATATAAAATACTGTATTCGAATATCAAAATTTCTAATTATNATTATTCTAATAAATTAATTTCGTTTTTGGTATATTTTCATCTACATGGCCTGTGTTTGCTATTTTAAAATTCGTATTTTTTTCATTTTTGAAATACTTTTTCGTGTCAATTTGTATACAGATACAAGTTTTGAATGTGGTAGCTACATGTTTGCACCTATAGACTGAATACGAAAACACCGAACAAACGCAATTAATAAAATTTCAAAAAGTATGAAAATTTAAGATACTCAGATTGTTTTATTTACAAATAAATTAGACTTGACAAACTTAATAAAATATTTAATATTTGATATTTTTTGTTTCTTTAATATTTGTTAATAATTGTTTCAACTAATTTTCAAGTCACATTTGAAAAACTGTATAGCTAAGAGATATCAATAGACAAATTAACGTACTGACAATTGTAGTTTCATGGTGTTCATATTAATGAAACGAAGGAAATTAGGGTGTAACTGATTAAAAATATTTTTTTTATTGGAGCATTAATGTACAGTACTTATATGTATATATATAAGTAGTATATATATATAAAACATATACTGTATATGTAAATTATGTAAATATGTATTTTATCTACGTATACAATAATGCCCATAAATCCCATAAATGCTGTTAGTTAATACAACATTTATGTATACTAAATAAAAATACGTATGTATTCTATATTGTTACTAACCATATGGCATATAGTTATTTACATTTCATAAAGTTCGATTCACTTTCTTTTTTCTGAATTTGTCCATTGAAAACTCTAATGAATACTTTATACAAAAGATGAATTTTAAATGTTATGAAATTTTTTTACTCTAATAATTTACATACTTTCAGATTTATTTTTATTTTAAAGAATTATACACACATAATATACAGTATTACTTTACAGAATTACAATATATATGTATACAGTATGTATATATATATATAAAATGTATAAAAACAAGGTTTTCACAAATCACGAGTTATAGGAGATTGTGCGGAGAAGCATTGAGAGATTGTAGGCAAAGCATCAGGGACAAGTGTACTGTACAGTGTACTGGTTATATGATGCATCTGATGTACTGTAAGGATTTAACTTGTTCTATTTAATAAACATAACATTACCGGATTTTTATTGTTATGTTTATCGTTTAGTTTTATTTAAATAAAACTAAGAATAACATAAAAAAACCGACAATGTTTCGTGTTATGCTATCATCTGCATGCCGAGTATTAAGAAAAAAAAAAAACAAGTTTAATCCTCACAGCACATTGTTTAATTACAGAACTACTCAGCTGGGTCTACATTAGTTGAAAGTGATTCGACCACGCATATGAATTTTGTGCATTTAATTTCCGTTTGACAGTATTGCAGACCTATTATGACCAGCACACTGTACTTGCCCCTGATTCTTTGCCTATAATCTCCTAATGCTTCTCCGCACAATCACATATGGCGCGTAACTTATAGAAAAACCCTGTATAGTATATATATATATCTAGAAAATATGATATACGAATAAATATCTAAATGCGCGATTTTATATTATTGTCTGTGTTAAAGCTTTATTAAGATGAATTTTTTGGTGTTTTTAAACATCCGATCTTTATAATGATTCTTGTTAATGTTCTTGATCGTTTTTTGTTTATAAAATCATTCTGTTAAGATCTTTGTAATTTATTTTTGTTCTCTCAAAAGCTTTTAATATAATTAATGTTTAAATGACGCCTGTGCAATCATTAGCAATCAATGATTATTATAAACGCGTCACACATTCCACAATCTATAACAATAATTAATATTTTATTTTTTATAGACGTGATCGAAATTTCTTCTGTAACTATAATCCAATATTATAATTTAATATATAAAAATAGTAAATATCCATATTTTTAATATTAGTCATTTTTCTTTCTTATTGATTGATAATTCTTAATATTTTTTATCATCCAGATTTAAATTGCTGATGTTTTAGTGTTTTAATAAATTACGATGCTTAAAATTATAAAAATCTGTTAAATGCTTTATTTAAAAATTAATAAATCAGATAAAATATTTGCAATATATAGTTAAACCTATTAAAAACGAAACTTGAATGAAACGAAACCAACTTAAACGGGAAAAATTCTTCGAAACGGAACGATTTTCTATGCTAAATTCTACCATAAGCCGGAAACCTGTCTAATGCGGAAACGGAAGAGATTTTTGAATACGAAGAATGTAATTTAACCTAGATAAAGAGAAAAGTTAAAATTCCACTTGTAGACAAATAAGTAAAATCGTCTCCGGATATAACCGTAATTGCAGATCGTTACAAACTGTATTCGGAGAACGATTTCAAGTCTTGCAAAAAATACAAAATTCACGCGACAAGAAAACACAGGTTCTTTGTTAATACTAGTCTTTGTTGGAATTATTCAGGGGCAGAATCGAGAACTTTAAAGAACTTCTCGAGAACAAGCAACGAATGTAATTGATGAAAATGATGAGAATGTTGACAATTTGTCTTGTATGGAGTAGTTAGTAACTAGTACCGAAAACAAGTTGATTACAGAGATTAAAGTAAACGATTAATTAGAGTATTAAAATTTTGGAGAAGTTAGATAACAAAATAACTTGGTGTCTGTGTTACTATAATGCAATTAGAATTTTAGATCACGACACTAGTTTTTGGAATTCGATTTTGCTTGTTTATGTGCTGATAAGGACCACATCCATGAAGTATTCGAATAACTAGCAAATTCTTAGGAACAAGGAGAATATTTTGCAATCAGATTGATGGTAGAAGGCAACGTATGCACGATCTGTCAAGAGTATGCCACTTTTATAAGAAACTGGCACCTATTTAGATGTTAGAAACGTTAGAAAACCCGGTAAACTTCACATGACTAGCCCATTGATGAGATTGCGCCTCACCAACGGGCTAGCACCCGCGACCAACCAGTGTTTTGTGGTTTTATCCATTCGGCTGCTGGTAGGCTTTTGCAATCAAATACAATAGTAAGTTATTTTGAATATTCCATCCTTTTTATTTGGGATCACTTTAGATTAATTTAGATTAAGTTTAATAATAATAAATAAAAAATTTAGGCACAACTCGTTTTACGAATCTTGTCCTGGCTGTAAAAATGCACAATAGCAAGCACCAGTCTATATATTTAATGAAGGGAACAGATTGTTTGTCGAATATATGACAAATTTACTGTGCGTTACTAAAAACGGGGCTCTTAAACTTTTTAAAACTTCCGAGCCCCAACCGAGTAACGGCGCATTGCTCTGCCAAGATATACGAAACGATCTGTAACAGTGATTTCACTACAGAAATGGAACGTAACAGTGTCGCATTTATTTGGTATGGTTTATAGATAAAAAAATACTAAAGCCTGTTCAAAAACTGAAATCAGCCAAATCTGAAAAAAATCGATACCGTGCGATTACAGTTTACACAGGGTTTAGTAAAATATTTATTGTAGAAGGTTCTAAAATATTTAATAATGTAGGTATAATATATATACACTATATATTTTTATATTTTATTACACTATAGTATATTTCTAAAATTGTAAATAAATAATATAAAAAAATAGCTAAAATTCAATACATGATAAATTTTTTATAACAGATTCTACTAAAGAGATATTACAAAATATTATAGAAGGTTGCCGTGAATTTAACAATACATAAAATGTTAAAATGTAATATTTATGACTGAATGATTAATGTTCAAAGATTGTTATGTCAAATTCTATCGGGGTTAATTTAACCTAAGTCTATTATCTCTTTCCGTTCTGGGAGAATGTTAAGGAAAATATGTAACCTAGATCAAACAGTAAAAATGGGAAAAGAATATATAAAAAAACTTCAAAAATGCAGTTAGTTCACGTGTATGTGTATCGAAGATATAAAAAAAATAAAATAAAATTTTCTTTATTAAACTCACCACGTAAACTTCTTAATTTCTTTAGAAAACTTAGCACTACTTTCAATTAATAAATTGAATGCATCTGATTTTTAATAAAAACAATTTTAATGGTTTTATTCTTTCTTGTAATACAAGAATATTGATGATGCTACTTACTGGCATTATATAAAAATATTAGTTTTCAGATTGCTTTATTTAATAGAGTGCTTATATTCTAAATATAAATGGAAGATAATATTTCATGTAATTTGATATTGAACATATAGAAGAGAAATTATTCAGTAGATACGCGTGAAAAATGATTATTTGTCTAATGTAAATGGTAGTAAATGATAACTATATATGTAATTGTTTAATGATATATTTTGTGTTAATGCAGAAAATTCTTCGCTGAAACTTTTAGAGTTATTAATATTAATACGGAAGATACAAATTTATCTCACTAAAGGTTTTTGAACAAAAATTGTTTGTTGAAATAACATAAATCTATTGTTTCCGAGGATTTGTCATACAGATTAATTCGAGAATTTATACCTTAAAATGATAACAAATGACAGACTCCAACTTTTCTCCTTATTATCAAATAAAGATGAAAGTAAAAATTTTTTTCGTAGATTTGAAAAATAACATTTTAAACCAACAAACAATTTTGACAAGCAAACAAAAACAAAGTACAAATGGATTCTGTCAATGGCAGCATTCTTGACAGTGTAAAATAAATTCTATTATTTCTACGTTAATTAAATATAAAACGATAACAATTCTGATAGTTTCAATTTAATTAAATGTTAAAAATGATTAAGTTATTTTTTATTTATTTTTATTAAGAAATAAAAATATAACAGTTATTTTAATTAATAAAATATATTTAAAGAAGTTAATGCTTATAGATGTATATTATATAAATTATTTAACTTTAAGAATTACCAAAATGTAGTAAATATAGGCCTAATTTTCGGTTTTATCGAAGATTTTAATTTCAATCTAAGCTTGTTACGTGTTAATTTCATATGATTCTGCCTAAAAGTTTAAAAAGATTTTTGACTTTATTCATAAAAAGTAATTGTTTTATGCCCACCAAATCACCTTAAGGTTTTAATCTTCGTTTAAGATCAAAAATATTTTTTCATCAATGACAAACCGAAATCTTGCTAAATTAATGCCATGTGAAATTTAGCTTATAATCTCATTTTTAAAAATAAAACCTAAAAAATATTTGATAATTAAATTCCTTCGGATGTTTTAAAGTCAGATTTTTTCAATAGTAACATAAATAAAAGTTCATTACACTTTAGATCAGATTATATCTATTTTTATGGGATGAAAGAATTATTCTAATAAAAAATGAATTAAAATGAATAAATTTTTAGCTAAAAAATTTATATTCAAAAATATTTAAATATTATTTTATAAATCAGCATTGTCCTTTTTTTCGTCTACTGTGTCTTAGATATTTTACGTTCTTAAAATTAATTAAATATTTACTTTTTAAGCCGTCACTACGTGGTTAGATATAAATTGTTAAAAAATAATTTTTATTTTGTTAAATATATATTTTTTTTCCTAAAATAAATATTTAAATTTAATTATCAAAAAAACTTATTAAATATTTAAAACTCCTTTTTAAAAATTTTAATTGATGTTTTTGCTATGTATTAACGAACGCATAGTAAAATGAAATTATTTTAATTAAATAAAATAACTATTTATACATTGAAAAGATTAATCTATAAAAATAAAAACTTTTAATTAATTATCGATTTTGCAAAGTTATATACGAATGGGTTAATAAAATTTTAGATATCTACGAATAAAAACTGCAAAATAAATAATGAAATAAAATATACTCGCACAGAAATTAAATTGAATATTTAAGAAAGTGCTAATTTATGTTTTGTAAAATGCTATTCAATAAAATGTTGTACGTTTAAAATATTTATTAACTGATAATGCAAATTTTCGGTTATTTTAGTTTTTATCTCGTGTGATCATTTAGTATTTAAATAAATAATAAGTAAACAGATACAGTACATAAAGTATTTAGTGAAACTTCGATTTTGCGCCAAAAGTATTTAGCATCTGTAATTAGAATCGAGTATGGCGCTAATCCGAAGAACCGCAACGAATTATCAATATATATAGGCTATAGTAATGAAATCTTAAATTAGATTTTGAGAATTTGAAAGTCATTTGATAACAATTTCGTTTGCAATACAAACTCGTATTGTATTGCATTTTACATTGCACAATTCACAAGAGATTGAAGGGTCTTCTATTTAATATTTACGGGAATATTTACGGGATTATTAACATTATTCACTAGTATTCATTGGAGCTACTTAGAAGGGTGCTATGTGCAGATTTGACTATACAATATATACAATTGTAAGTAGGTTACATAAAGTTTTATTAAAAAGATATTAACGAAACAGAATATAAAATGAAATATATTTATATATAAATTGAAGTAAAGATCGTCTATATTTACGATTATTGCATTCATAAACGTAAAAAGTATAAAATTCCTCTTTATATGAATTATTTTCTTTTATGATTTTATATAATACAAAAAATATTTTTCTTAAAATAATTTTATTGTAATAAATATAAAATATTGAAAGATATAAAATATTTTCAACCAGATAAAAATCAACTGTTCGCAATTTATAACTTGAAGTAGTCGTGAAAAAGCTAGATATGACTTGAACACGGCACTATACTGGGAGGAATGTTCCTAATCGTGTAGAGTGATATGTGCATCTAGTAAAGAAATTTTAGATTAAAAATATAGTGCGAAGCTTTTAACCTGAAAAAGTAAAATATTTCCGAAACGAAGCGTTACAAATAAAATGTTTAAAATAAAATAGATTAATTTAAAAGGAAACACAACAAGTGTTCAAAAATGATGACTTTTAACCCCGATACATTTTTTGATACGTTCAAGAAAAGATCGAAAAAATTTCTGAAGAAACGCTTTTAGCTTGAAACCAATCTTTTCTTGAACATATCGAAAAATGAATCGGGGTTGAAGATCATCATTTTGAACACTAACCTTGTGGGGTTAATTTACTCATTAAAAATGAATTTTTATGTATTGATAATAAAAGTATTAATTTCTACTTTAGAAATAGAAACATTGTTAGCCTTCTTTTAAAATTTAAATGCTTTCAAAAGCAAGCGATAAACAGAAAAATCTTTCAGGCAAAAGTTATTTGTTATTTCACGTAGATTTAGCTGCCGCTACTAAAAAAAAAAAAAAAATATAGGTTTCCACTTGAAAATGAGAAGTTGACCTTGATGTGGCCTTGAAAACCTGCTCAAAATAAAAAGTAAATAAACCCTGTTACTCTTCCTTCTTCAAAACAAACATATTAAACATTTCTATTTAAAAAATTTTCTTCTGCAACGAAGCGTTCGGAGATATTTCATTTTTTCAGGTTAAATGCCTTACTCTATTAGAGTTGTCACGTGTCCTGTTTTCGGTAGAACAGTCCTATGTCCTACATTAAAGCCTAATTATCCTACTTTACATTTGAACAAATAAAGAACTTAAGCCATTTTTAAAAATTTTAAAGAGACACAATTAACATTCAATTTCTAAATGGACGTATAGGATTTTGTGAACAAAATCAAAATCTTCATTGACGACAATATTTTTCTTCAACAATAAAAAATTTCATGTTACTAGAAATTTCCATTTTTTGTCATGGTGGGAAGCAATATAATCGCCACTGGATTTCGGTAAAGTTATCAAAGTAAAATTGCTTATAAGCGTCAATTGTAAAAGCAGTTGTATACAATATTTAGAAAAGGTACAGAACGATGTAGAACTATTGAAATATGCGAAGAATGATAAAAAATATAAACGTTCAGACGTAGTGAATAAACAATATATATCTATATATATGACATTAAGTAATTATTGTCAATAATTTAATATAAACTATATAGTGTTATATTAAATTATTGTTAATTGTCACCTAAATTTATTCGAAATAAATCATAACTTTATTTTTAATATACTTAATTTTCTTTTATTATTTCGTTTCTTTTTGGTTGTCGATTTGTCCTACATTGAGCATCTCAATATTGGCAACTCTACTCTGTATATACCGTTCACTGTGATAGAAACTAATGTAAATTCTTTTATACTTTGAGATAGTTTTAAAATTATTTTGTAAATAATGATAGACATGTTACTTATTATAGAAAATTTATGTGGTTGTCATGATTATCTTTTATTCTCTCGTGAGCATTTCATTTTTCTGTGTTAAAAATTGTATTCAAATATTTGTTGTTTATTTAAAGTTACTGGTCATTTGCACTTTTAATGACAAATGATAAGAAGATTATATCCCTTTTGTTTTTCTTTCGTTAAAATTTTTGTTTGTATTTAAGTGTTTAATTAATATCTTTCGAAAGTATTACCACTACTTCAATTTAAACATAGAATATTTTCTATATTAGAAATCCTAATTTTGATTTTTAGAAAATACTGATATTAACTTACCTTAGAAAGAGTTTAAAGAAAGAAAAAATACGGTAATAAAGCATATAAAGATAATGGAATATTTAAATTAAAAGTCGCGTAATGTTATTTTATTACATAAATAGCAACTCAGTTTTTGTTTATTTACGTATACAACAAAATGATAAAAATTAATTATTAAAATAACTCAAAATTTTACAGTAACCCAGTGGCGTAGCGTGGGTGTCAGCCGCCCACTTATTTAGATTTAAAAGACTAAAATTCATTTTAAAAGACTAAGAAAAGACTCAATTTAAAAGACTAAAATTCAGTTTCGTCACAGAATAAGTAATGAAAAATTCCGTGCTCCTTTCAATCGGTCCGAATCATAGGTACGACAAAAATATGAAATGAAATGGTTCAAATTTTTACAAGATATTATTATTATTTATTGTGAAATTTTTCCGCCCCCACTACGCTACGTCACTGCAGTAACCTCAAGGGCGCCCCGTACATTGGGGAACGTACTCCAATGTACGGGCTGGGTTGCGCTTTTCCTAAACACCAAAGGGGCCTTAAATTCTGTTATTAACAAACAACAGATTTCTAGCCTATTCTGCAAATACAGTATAAAACTAGTGAATGCTATTTGTTCATTGTTTTATACAACTTCGTGGTATGTTGACTAAAAACTTGGCCTTGAAAACAAGGAATGTTCCTTGTTTTCTAGGCCAAGTTTTTGGTCAATATACCACGAAGCTGAACAAATAAAGAATGTTCATTATTTGTCCATTATCACGGGGGCTAACTCGGCTTAGAAAAAAACAAGGAACATTTCTTGTTTTCTAGGCCAAGTTAGCCCCGATTGTAAGCAATGACAACTTGTAAGAGCGCTTATTCTATGTTAAATCATAGTCTGAAGCTTCTTGCATAATGTCTGATCTTTTTTATAACTTGTGCCACCTTTACTATAGTCTACGGGCATCGCTGAGTATGCCTATTTAAAAGAAAACAAACTATAAGTAGTTAATATAGTATTTTATAGATATTAGGTTATAATTTTATTTACAAATTAAATTATGTAATATTAATTCAATCTAATACATTTTCCAAATATATGAATTTATTTTTAAGTAAGAAAAAGTTGTATGTTATAATAGTCACGATATTTTTTTTTTTAGCTTTTTCACAATGTTATGTATTTTGTATTCATTGTATTGTATTACTGACATTTTTAAATAAATAATACAAGAAACATTTTTTATGAATTCAAAATAATGTAATAAAATTGTATACTATATTAATGTTTTGTTCTTTTGTTCAACACTTGTGATATTCTAGTTCGAAAAATGGAGAAAATTTCGGTATATAACCTTATATAGGCTAAACTATATGTATAAAACATTTTTTTTAGAGTATAATTTTCTGAAATATTTTTATTTAAATAAAGTTAATCCTATAATTTTATTCTTTATTTATTCAATCCTGTTACCTTATAAAAGTTATGGAAAAGTAAAAAGAAAAATAGACATTTTTGAATAGCTTGAGGATAAGAATAAGCAGAATAAATTATGTGCAAAAAGACGGAAACTAGAGTTTTCATTTTCTTTTTCTTACTTGAAGATAAATTTATATATTTGGAAAATGTATTAGATTGAATTAATATTACATAATTTAATTTGTAAATAAAATTATAAGTTTCTTTGAGGTTCATTTACCTTTAGTAAATATCAATTTTATATATTAAGAATTATAAATTTATAGCATTCATTTTATTTTTAAGATAAGATATTTATGATATTAATATTACTTATACAGTAATTCTACTGGTTATACTTTTATTATAAAGCTTGGTAATAATACTGTAACTATAAAAGAAAAAAAATATTAGCATCATGAATATTTTAAAAGAAATTTTTAAACATTATTTTAACAATCATATTTTTCTATTAAAAAAAATATATAAAGTTTTTAAAATTAAATATAATGAATTTATTATTGTTCTATGAGCATTATTTATTAATGAAAAATAAAAATGTTACATATAAATCATATAAATAATAATTTCAATTAATAACTTTTTAAATACATTATGGAATATGAATTTATTTACTGTATTATAATTCATTTTATNTGTTATTTAATATGTAAACACGATTGTTTTTTAAATAATTTAATGACAAAATATAGTTTTAATTTGAAAAAGTATATCTCAAATTGCAAGGAATGAATAAATTGTATAAGCCTATACTAATATTGATAATACAGAGATTTAATAAGTAATTTAATATTCTTATATAAAAATATTATCAGTTTTTGTGGTTAAGTGGTATTTATATTTTATTCGTCAATCAATGACAATGAAAGAACTTTCTTGCTTGAAGTCTAACTCCTAGTTGAAACTATTGATATTATTCGACTTAGTTGCAACTATTGATAGCATTACTTGAACACGAAATTCTATTCTCTCAACTTCCTCCTTCGTTTGTATCACTACTTAATGATTCATCCTGTGTAATAATCAATTCTATACAACGTAAATAATTTCTCGAATTGAGTAGTTATCGAATTTCTCACTTATAAATAAAATTAGAGAAAGTTAGATCATTAGAAATATAATAATATACACTCTGAATTCATGTTTTAAATTTAATTTCAAATTTCAAATATTTAGTACATTTATTGATTTGATATTATAAGATAAATTTTATATTTGAACATTAAGAATAATGGGTTTTGAAGCTATGTAGGCCTATGTATATGTTCATAATCTTTAAAAGTTTCAAATTATTAAAAGTTTTAAATCAAGAATATGGAATTTTAGAATTTGAAATATTTTATAAATCAAGAAATTAATTAGGCATTTTTATAAATATACAAAAATAAGTTAATAATTTAAATAAAATTATTTAAAAAATAAGTATTAGTCCATAATAATAAGAAAGTTTATGACTTTCAAAGATTCATAGTGCATTCAGTTGTTCAGACAACTGTTGGAAATTTATTGATCAGCTTTCTGCACTTGATTTTCCTTGTTATGTAAGATAAAATATTATTTATCAATACTTAGAAAAAAGAATAAAAATAGTTCTTTAGTCTGGAAAAATAACTTATTTAATGGTAAAAACTTCATAAAAGAATATTTTTGCATATGCTAAATTAACCACACAGATCTATCAAAATTCCTACATGCACACGTATAAAATTAAGTATATTAACCTAATTACTATAAGATATGTCAGAATTACATTTCATTTAGTAAATAGAACTGTTACTTTTTAATAAATTTGTTTTAATTTATTAAAACAGATTTGTTATTTTAAAAAATATAAATATAATTTCTACACTTAAAAATAAATTATAAAAAATTAATATAATAGTAATATACAATCCATAGCTATCATTCGTTGATCTCATAAATCTTTCAAGAGATTAAAATAAATTGGATATACCTGTTTACGTCATATTTTAAGAATACTTTTATATGTTTACCCACTAGAAAAGCATTCACAAGACATAAAAAATAAAAGTATACTTTTGACTAGAAACTAACCTCAGGCGTTGTTAGAGGCAAAAGATAAACTCTCACAATGAAGTGCTAGTGGCTAATATACCTGATAAGGGAAAGCATTAACGTTAAATCGAACCCCGGGCCAAGTCATTATTTAGGTAGAAGTGTTCTTTGTATTTAATATGGTTAATAGCCTATATTTTGTATGACATCTGGCAGCGCATGTGCATTGTTTATCGGGTATTACGACACTCGATTGACACTCATATATCCTGTGGTATTTTCTCGATGATCATAATTATTTGAGTGCGTTGAACCTTATGGCTTGAGTAAATACTAAATGTTTATTGGTATTTTATTTTCAATGTTTGTTGTCTCTGCAGATTAATAAAATGGATGTTTATTGTCCAAAAACATCACAAAATTATGATTACCATAACGTTACTTTGGTGCAAATGTTTCTCGTTTATTAAATCTATTGGGAGGATGTTTGTTTGCACGATTGTTTTTGATTATTTATTCATTGGTAATGTCGATATTGCCTGTCGTTTACATAACTAGATATTAATGAGAGAAATATAATTATTTATTTTACTTTACTTTTAAGTATGTTTTTGTCAAGCCGAAAGTTCGATAATTAATCAAAAATTTCAAAAAATTAAACTTTACAGCAAAAGAAATTAAAAATAAATTTCCGCATTTCTAGAAACTAGATTTTTATAATCGATTTAAATATTAAAGTTGTCGTTTGATTAAAAATGAATAACTTCAATACGTAAATTAAGTCAATAGATAAAATTAATTATGTTTGAAAATTATTCCTCTATTTTATGATTATTACCATTTATTTCAGTTATAATAATAAATTAAAATTTGCAGTAAAATATCTTGTAATAATAAAATTTTTAATAGAGAATGAAAAAAAAATTCTTGCAACCTAGCAATTCATGAAAAAAAATTTATGAATTTCTAGGTTCTTCAATGAGCCTTTATAATTAATTATGAAATCTACATTAAAGAAGCTAATTTATTTATTTTAAGCATTGGAAATAATAGTTTTTCATTCCAGATAATATATAAATAAACTTCTGAGTTAAGAAATTAAGTCCATGAATAAATATATAAATATGTACTTTATATGAACTGTATAATATTCTAACCTTTATAGAGAAATGAAAATATTTTTGAAGGCGATACAAAGTTACAAAGTAGTTCATATTTATTTGTTTTCATACATTCAGTACTTCAGCTTAGCATATTCTCTACACAATTAATATATTATCGTATGTGATTATATATACTGACAAACACACACATCACAGAATTTTTTAGTTTAATATACACCGCATAAGGGACTTTTCTTGTTATAACTTAAATAATTTCTAACCTATCCGAGAAGCTTACAATCGAAATAATTTTATCTAATAAAAGTTGATGTAATTATATTAAAAATAACACATATTTAAACACATACTGCAACTAATAAATATGACATGTTATTTAAGAGACTTGCAGTTTTACATTAAAGTTTTACAGGTATATATTGTGTAATACCGGTATATTAAATTAACTATTTGTTTAAATGATAAATTTTAAAATACGACACAATGAATATATTAAATAACTGTATAGTACTTGTAATGCGAATATATTATTTATTAAATTCACCAAGAATGTAACAGAGTATTATAAACAAATTAATATAAAATTTTAATTTTGGTAATGTATTTTGAGGATTGTTTTCTGTTGAAGGGAAACTAATTTGAAGTTCTGAACGAACTTTAAAGTGTGTTTAAGGAAAAACATAAAGTAATCCTTTAATTTAAAAATATATAAGATGTAATTTAGAATGTTATGAAAGTAAACAAATGCTTTTCCAATGTTCATTTCAGAAAAATTGAATAAAATTAAAATCACAAATAAAAAAATGTTTCCTGATATTGCAATCATCAGTAAATATTTGAGAGAAAACAGATTTAAACAGAGCAAAGATTTAGGGTTTCTTTCTTTTAAATAAAGTACATAGTTTTTTTTCTTCGTTTTTAATTGTTTATTTAGACTTGTAGGCTTAATATACTGTACATTGTCACTAAATGTTTCTATACAGAACACATTGTATACACGAGTTGTTGTACAGTACATATCTGTGGTCCCCAAACTAATGCCCCCGGGGCAAATTTAGTCCGTGAACATATTGATACATAAAAGAATAAGGCCTACTTTTTATATATTTGGACTAATTCTATATAATATTTATGGCCCTCCTACCTACGATTCATTTACAATTTGGCTTACCACTACTTTATATCAAATGCTTATGTTTACGAGTTATGAAATCGCAGGAACAAATTATTTGTCTTGTAAAAAATAGGATTTTATGAGAAATATTTTGCTAAACTTTGGCATATTATTTTAAAAAATTGTAATACAAATTCATGTTAAAGATTATAACACTACGTCGTTATACTTATATATATATATATACGCAATATTTACGAAAATTATACGAAATATATATATATATATTTCGAGCTTTCGCTATTCTAAAATTTAATCGAAAATCTGCAATGCTTAAATTATTAACAACGGCACTTTCAATCGAAATAATCGCCATGTTTTTAAGTCTTTGTTGACTCATTATAGATCTTAAATAGTTTTTAATTACAGGTATACCTCGACTTACGTCGTTTCGAGTTACGTCGTTCCCGATTATACGTCGCTTGTTAAAAAAGTATATGGAAAAATAAAAATCAAGTTTAAGTCATTTTATTCGACTTTACGTCTGTCCGCCACAAATATTGAAGTCGTAATATCACTAGATAAACGTTTAAAGCACATAAAATCATATTAAAATATATACAAGTATGTACTGTATTTACAGTACATGCATTCGTAAATTTAGATTACTTTTTTTGTACTATATTAAAAACTAAAATTTATTTGTTTGTAAGCTTAAAATAGATTTTTATTAACCATATATTATTAAAAATGCATTAATAAATAAAATAAAGAACCGGGAATGGTAATTTACGGTTTAGCCTAGTGATAAGTAGATTCAGAGACAAGTAAATTCGACTTACGCCATTTTTCGACTTACGTCGTTCTCCTGGAACCAATTACTGACGTAAGGCGAGGTATACCTGTATTTTAATCTTGGAAATGCTTCGTTTCGAAGCAGCAACTGTAATGGGCAATGTTAATGATTCTTAATGCGATAAATGTATTTACATAAATTTCATTCAAATTGTTTTTGAAAAATGAAATTCAAACATTTCTCTGGATCCAAATATTCGTTTAGCTGGGATGCAAGGGATTTCAGTTTTAACTCTAATTCTTCTTCGGAAATGTATCGTTTATTTTCATCTGTTAATTTTTTTCTAAATTTTCACAAGATGTCTCTAAATCTTCATCTGATGTAAAATAAATATTTTTTATGTTGAACAAAAACTTGAAATGTTCAATACCAGTTTGAAATGTTTTAAATTGTTCTTCCAAAGAAATAAGAGGACAAATAAACATTTTATCACAAATTTCTTTTTCGTATTTCTGAATCTGGCTTAAATTTTCTTCGACGTTTTCCTCATAATCAAAAAACTTTTTCTTTTCCGTCGTCGTCTCAAACTTTCTCTGGAAAAATCAAACTCGTTTTTCGCATTTAAAATACCAGCAAGTTTTTTTTTGCAATTGAATCAAATTTATTTTGATTGCAGTTTTCCTTCAAAAAGTTGATTGTTCGTTTTAGCGATTCTAATCTTTCTGAAATATTTGTTAAAAGGGATTGAAGTTGTTTACTGCATATATTGACTTCAAACAAGATGCCATAACAAATTATAATTGAACATAAAAATTTTGACTTTTGATGTGATGGATTCACCTGTAATTTATGTGATTACATCATTAGATTTTTTGCAACGTCTTGTAATGCTTCATAAATTTTAGGTAATTCAAATCTTAGAATCTTAACGGCATTAATATGATTTTCCCATTGTGTATCATTTAATGATTTGACTGTAAATGATGAACACTTAGATTGTAAGATGCCCCATCTTTTCGTAGAAGCTGAGAAAAATTTAAAAACCTTATTCAAAAAATTTAAAAGCCTTGTTCAACTGTGCGCTGAATCAACTCCCAGTAAATTCAAAGTGTGATTGAGGCATGGAATGTACATTGCTCGTGGATTTTTTTTAAATGTAGGCTTGAACGCCATTTCAAATACCTTTTATGTTGGCACCATTGTAATAACTGACCCCTGATGTTCTCTACTGATAAATTATATTTTTCCAGTGAATCAATGATGGCGTGCGTCAATTCCTGTTGAACCTTCGACTAAATGAAATCCAAGAAAACTTTGATTGATTTGAATATTATTATTCGGATTCACGTCAACATATCGAACTATAACTGACATTTGTTCCTGATGGCTTGTGTCTGTTGTACAGTCAACGATCAATGCATAATAATTAGAATCTTGCACTTTATTCAAAATTTTACTTTTAATGCTCTGTCCGATCAGTTCCAAAATTTCATTTTGAATGGTTTTTCCTAAATAGTGAACAGAATTCGGTTTTTTCTTAGCCCTCATTAAATGTTTTTCCATAACTAGATCAAATTCAGCTAAGAATTCCAAAATTTTCAAAAAATTCCCATTATTTTCTTCATAAACTTTATCTGAAGAACCTCTAAATGGAATATTTTGTTGTGCCATTATCATCGTCAATGCAATCAATCTTCTTAAAACCTTATCCCAATGTTCCACTTCTTTTTGCAAACTTTTATTCATCAAACTCTCCACTGATATTGCTGTTTGCAATCGATTTTTCTATTCCACCCAATTGCTAAAGCTATCAAAATGTTCAACACTTTGCTCGTATCTTTTTAAAATTTGAGAAATGTGTCGCCAGTCATTGATACCGTTTCGAGCCAACATGACTGTAATCGAACCAAATATTTTACAACAATAACAAAAGGCTTTATCAGCCGTTTTCGAATAAACTAACCACGATTTTTGAATGCGTTCACTATTTTCTATGATTCGGTGAAAATATTGATTAGAGAAACATAAATTTTAGAGTTTTTAAAATATTGATTGAAATTATTTTATTATTATACAAATGTTTTATTGTATTAAGAAAAAATCTTGTTACAGGGGGATTACAATAAAAGTTACATACAAAAAAAGTTAGTACATTTTCATACTTTATCAAATATCTGTTATCATAATAAAAAACCCAAAGTTCATAACATATAAATTTCTCAATTCACAACATCTTGTTTTAACATTTTTAAAANCTCTATTTCTATATAAAATTACAGCATTTCTAGTTTTAAAGACATCTGATTTGACTCTTTGACGGAGGCATCAGCATACTCCAAACTAAACAACTGACCACAATTTCGCTTGTTACGGACGGGAATGATCCACAATAAGGTCGAACAGCATAGATGAGCGATAGAAAATGACACTCCAATCCAACCAGACTTTTCCACGATAAATTATGAAAACTGGTTCGGATGCAAACGTGGATTTCTCACAGAATATGATGATATCGTACGATACATTTCAATTTTAAATGAAGATAAGTATATTTTAATTTCAAATGTACTTATTGCACATTTGAATTAAAATACGATTCTTTCATTCGATATAATTAAAAGAAACTATGAATGAATAGAAGTAAAATTAACCTTTGTTTAAGTTTGTAATAAATATATTTTTTTAATCTGTCTTATTTATTAATGACACAAGTGTGAAACAATTTCGTGTATCGTTAGGCCTATATATAAATCACTTGCTATTTTTTAAAAATTTGATGAATATATTTAACAATAGCTGAAGCCAATAATATATTAATTTTATCTATCAATATATATCTGAATGAAACATATTTTCAGATATAATAGAAGAAATCAGTTAATTATTTTTAATTCAATAAATGTAATTTTTGAAGTGTCATCCGAGATATTGAATTCGATCATTCATTAGGCAATATGTATAAAAATATTTAAATTATTAATATTTTTCTTATAATTCCTCATTCTTGAAAATAACAATATTATATAATTGGGATGCAATTTGAAAGAAATGTAGACCTGTAAATTTTCATTATCGTCCGTTTGTCGGTTTTCTTTCCTTAATCTCTAAAAAGGTGTTAGATGAAAGTTGAGAAAAGATATGGAAAGCTTAGGAGGTAGGAGGCCCCTATTAATTATATACGAACTTCCGGTCTAGAACGGAAATTACGTGATTTTAATTTAAAAATTTCGCCCAAATAGAGTTGTATAGTTTCTTGGCATGACTGTTGTTATCAGGAAAAGTATGATGTACAGAGGCAAGACACTAGTAATTTGAGATGGAGAGCATACTTTTTAATTAAATAAATTAAAAGTATGATTAAAAATTGCTGCCCGATAATTTTTGTTCGTTCTACATAAATTTAATCTGCATAGAAATAATTTAATAATTATTAGATTAATTAGCAACGAAGCATCTTCAAAAAGATTTTTTAGATTAAAACTTAAAAATGACTTAATTTTCTTATTTGAATTGTTTCAATTGCATATTTTTTAAAAATTAAAATCGTTCTCATAAAAAATAACCATAATAATTATATCAAAAACTAAGAGTAACATGATATCTTGAATATATCAATCTTAATAGATTTGTAATTTAAATTATATAATGTCCGTTTAATGTTATTTACATTACGGAAATTTTTGCTATAAAAATATTTTTAGGAGCTAAATACCTCTCAACATATAAATTCTATTGTTTGACCTTAATTTTACTTATTTCGTACCGAAACAATGTCAGTTTCTTTCATTTTATTATTCTAATCTTTCGGAAAACCTGTAATTTCTCTCGAATCGTGCTCGCTACACAAATAGACATAAAATATTACGTCTATGACTGTGAACATCCGGTGATAAATTTAAATTACTAGGCCAATTTCAATGAAATCTAGGTGAATGACTGCGAGATAGGAAATGAAATTCAGAAATTTGCGTGTGCATTAATTCATTCGTGTTTTCGTACGTTGAACTAGATTCATTTTCATGTAGAACAGTATTTATTCTCGTAAGAATTAGTTTGCAAACAAAACAGAAACTTAACAGAAGCGTGAATTATTGAAATAATCATAATTTAACTCATGCAGAAATTATATTTACAATAAAAGAAAAACAAATAAATATATGCATTCGGTATATAAATAAAAGTTAAAAATCCGAAATTTAAACAACTTACATCTTCGCTACATTTATAAAATATTTATTTAATATTTTTTTTTTTAAAGAATGTTATATTTTGAAGCAATGAATAATTCTTGTTCTTTTTTCATGCAAATATTATTAACTTTTACTTTAATCTTAAGTAAGAACCGAAAATCCTTTTGTCATTTTTATGGTAATTGTACTAATGCTTGGCTGCTCATTTTATTCATAACTTAATCATTATTCATCTTGATACTTTTTCCTGTCCCTTTTATCAAAGTTCTTTTACGTCTGGTATAGAAAAATAAAATTTTCAATATTATAAACTACGTTATTTTAACAAGATTACATATAATATTTGAGTAATATGGTTAGCATATAATGATTTTATTAGAAAAATTAGGATTCAAATTTATTAAATATTCTACATAATGTTTATTCGTATTTTCTAACTCAAGCCAATCTTTATTTTGAAAATTATATTTAAATCTAAATATCAATTCTCTTTTAAGTGTTTTTCTTTTGTTCTTAAAAGTAAATTATATCTTTGTCTTTACAGGGCATTTCAGATGTCGATGGAGGTCCAGACCATTTACCCTTTGGAGTTCACAGTATCTTCAAAAAACCAAAATTAGCAGTAAGAAGTTGTTTCAACGTTTTATATATTATTTCACGTACACCTTGTTTATAAATAGGATTTATTATATTGATGTAGTTTCGAAATTAGCAAAAGGAGGAAAATTTAGTCAAAAATAAGACAAAATATATTTATTTTCACAGGTGAAAATAAAGGAATACACCATACTGATATAGGACTTATTATACTATTATATTATTATTATAAGCCATATTTATAAACAAGGTCTACGTGGATAATATATAAACAAAATTGAAATATTTAAGGACATAGAGACACAAATAATTAAAAAATTGTATTTTAAATAATAAAAAACTTTGACAAAAATAGAGGTTTTTTTTCTTAATATACAAGAAATGCAATGGAATGAATCATTTGTAATAAATATTTATGAGATCCTTGTAAATATGAGGCTTTAGCAAAAATGTCATACTAGCTACAGCGAGAGAAGGCCTGTGATTTTTTCTAACCGAATATTTTGTTCTTGTTGTATGTGAATTATATCTCCACATTTTAATTTAAAAATGTGTAATTATATTCAAATGAAATTTTCATTTTTTCAGTATTATTTTTGTGTTCTAGTTTATTATTTAGGGTATTTAATTGTGTTATTTTTACCTTAAATTATGTGTATTTGTTATTTAAGTTTATCAAAATGAGGCATGGGAAATGTTTAAGTCTGGGAACGGATTAATTCACATTCCATTTTTTGTAATAGGAAGAAATGATTCGGACTTAGAACGATTCAAAGTTTAAACGACCTGAAACGAATTAAATTCGAAATACGAGACCCCACCGCATATTTTAATAACAAAGAGTTAAATGAANACTTAAAAGTTTTATAAACTGACAACTTGAATCAAAAAGCAAATCTTTACAAAACACAATTTAATAAATTCTAGAATTGATAAGATATTTCTAGTTTGCATCATGTCTTTTTACATTGGTCCACTCTTTTTCCGTTATTGAACCAATTACTGTACTAAAATATATTGTAAATAAATAACATAGATGAAAAATATTCAAAAATCAATTGTTAGTCCTTAATATATGAATATTTTTAATCAAAAAATAACAAATATCAATAAGACAAACACATTAAATAAAAATAAGAAATTTAGTCTTAGCTTTTTCATATTAAATTCTTTCAAACAAAAAGATGATTTTTTTTAATTAGCGTACTTTAAGAATATAGAGTAACAATTTATAAATTATTCACTTTTACCAAAACCTTCTTCTCTTGGACAGTAAAAGTAAAATAATTGGTGCTATTTATATGATGCATTAAAGTTCTTTCTGCCAATTTGATTCTCTTTTCTCCATTTCTGACAACTAATGGTGTCTGATACATGCATAACCTTTTCTTCCATATCTCACAAGAATCTCTTTAACTCACTCGAGAATCTTTTGATCAAAAACGTAGGCTATTACAACAGTTATCACAGCTGTATTTTGGTAACTTTAATACAAAATAATTAACTGTAATTTATATGTATATTTTGTATAGAATCAATGTAGTTCTTTTAACATTAATGTTGATTTTTGTTGTAAGATAAATATATGATAATTACGAGAAAGATATTTTTAGATATAATATTCTGTTATTATTTTAATCCTATTAAGTAATTATTGAAAATAAAAACGGAAGATAATGCTAAATAGGTGAGAAAAATTTTCTAGGGCGAGATATTATTATTTTTCCTACAATATCAAATTATTATAGAATATTCTCTTAATTACAATGTAATGTACAGTACAAAAAGTCTAATGTTAAGATATTAGCTTTATATTTACAAATAGCTCTCATTAGTGGATCATTCAAGAAATTCTCTCTATTATACTTACATTCTTTCTTATAATTAAATTTATGATTATTGATTTCAAACATTTTCTTTCTTTTTTCACTCTAACCATGACTGCCTCTGAAACGTTTACCTTTTCATTTTTTCTCATATGTCTCAGTTTATTCTATTGTTTCGTAGAGATTAACTTGATCTAGTGTTTTTGATTTGCTGAAGACATACTTTCTTTGTTTCTTTTCTGAATTGTCTTTATCGAGAAGACTTTGATTTTAAAATATTACTTCATTAATATAATATCTTCACCTTTTCTCCACATAAAACTTAGAAAAAATTTAGGATTTTTTAGGAAAATTATTTCAAGTGGCCTATTTACCTATTCTGTAGCTTTAATCGCAAAGTAGTTATTTCCTTTAAGACAAAAATTTGGGTTATTTATATACTTATAAACGACGGCAATTGTACATACATATGAATTACTATAAACTCATCTATCGATATTATTCAATAAATAAATATATTATTTATTAATTTAACTTTTACATTTTGAAAATTGAGATATTTCTAATTAATTATTTTTGAAAGTAATAATTTTAGCCTGTTAATTAAGCTTCAAAATCTTAAAATTTTCTCGATTAAGAAATGGAGAGAACATTAGTTGATTAGCATTTATCATATGCATTGTATCAATATTTTAGAATAAATCTGCACATTAGTTTTGTAGAAAGAAACATTTTATAGGAACGAATTTTAAAATAAAATAGGTATTTATCAAAATATTTTTTAATTATTTTGAGTTGAAATATATATTGTAAACTGTATAATGCTTATAAACTTATAAACTGTATAATTATAATTAATAAGTAAAAAATGAAGCTTTCAACATAAACTGGATAATATAAAAATTTGCTTTATATTTTCAGAATTAATTTCTATAAAAAATATCGTTATTTTTAGAGTATATTGATGATTAATTGAAAGTTTTTATAATTATTTAGACAATTTAAAATCAGGCTATTGATATATGACTTTATAACATTACATTTTAATAATATTTTATAAGTTTCTCATTTCAATTTCCAATATAGTTACGAAACCTTATTAGTTCAATAATTTATCATTATTATAATATATTGAGATTTTATTTAGTATCGACATTTATTTAAAGTAATAAAATTCATTTTTAAATATTAAACTCTTTAACTTTATTTTTAAAAATTGGGCTATTAATTATCCAGACAAATTAACTATTTCTTTATTAAACTAGAGAAGACAATTAACAGAGTCTATTAGTTTTATTTAATTTTATAAAGATATTCACTTTATTTAAGAATTTTCTCCTCATTAAACAATGCAATTAAATGATAATACTGAATAAATTTAATCTCCTTAATTAATTCTTTAGTTCCAGCTGTAACGTGTTTAATAGGATATATTTAACTCTACACGATTATACATTTAATTATATTGTGCTTTAGAATAAAAAACAAAAAAGTCAAAATGCTGTAGATGATGTTTCTGTCTATTGTTTGAGAAATTTATGTATAATAACATAATTTCCTGTTTAAGTTTTATAAAATTTGAAATTTAATTAGTCAATTTAAATGAATTAAATAAGATTATTAAATTTTTAAAATATTCTATAAAATAAGGTATTAATTCGAATTTATAATCACTTATCAACTGTATTTCTAGAATAATTTTTAAAGAAATTTTCACTTTCAGTTTGCTAACAGTTATACTGAATTTCACTTACAGTTAGAATTACAGTTTTACTGAAATATATACTAAACATTATATAATTGAAGGTAAATTTCTATATTTTTACATTGTGAAAAAATTATATTGCATGTGAAAAAATCCTATTTTTCATAAAAATCGTAAATTTTCGTCTAATCAAACGATTACTTTTGAGCTATATTAGGATGTTTCTTCATTATGATAGAGTCAACACGTAATGTGGAAACAGTTTTTGAATCCATCATAACTAAAAATACTGAAATAGTTTTATCAAACAATCTATCAGTCAAGAAACAGTTTTAATAACTAGATATCGGAAATTTGTCATCTTTTTGCGACGAGACTTATTAACTCTCAGAGCACAATTGCTCGCTATTGGAAAGAGAAATACTTAATAAATGTGAGTTTTCATCATATGTTTGTACTGTATATTAGAATGGTCTATTTAAAGTTATAAAAAAGTTGTTTTAATATATTTTTAAATTATTTATATCCTACGTAGTTTAATATTACTTTAATCTCCTTTTAAATATTTTTTAAATAGAATTAATAATTAGTTAGTATTTTTGTTGGATTTATTTGTTTAATTAGATTTTTATTCTTTTCCTAACATCTACAGTGTTATAAAGAACGTCATAAGGATACAATAGTATTTATGCTCTTCTTTCTACTCAAATATATCAAAGTGGCTTTTCTTACTTTTTGTATAATGATTCTAGTTTTATAATAGACTTATAAAAATAAATTTATATATCTCTCTCTGAATTATTGTATAAAGTATTGGACTTTCTCTCTTATTACCATGATAATGTTATTTAAAAGTATCATTTGAAATGTCGATTTATCTTTGGTTTTCTATACACACTAATTAAGTTAAGAATCATTAATTATTGTTGCTGTATAAAATCATAAAAACTATTATGAAATCTTTACAAGATTTTACATTCAGAAAAACTGCAAAATATAATTACACACTATAATTTCCATAGTAACTTTTAATTAAATTGCACAATTAAACTTTGTTATATTAATAAATTTTTTTATTAACCTCAATTTTCTTAAAAACTACTAAATAGTAAGATAACTTCCTTTTACATTGAACTTTAATGTAATAAATAGATAAGCGACTGCACAATTCTTGTTTCCGAAAACGTTTACTTTATCTGTCGATCAGTCAGCTGCAGAAGATTATGTTTTGAACTTTGAAAAATAATATATTTATATACCTTGAATGAAGTTGGAGGCGGAAAATAAAATGCTATCTTCCTAATCTTTCCAATTCTTGCTTTAAAATCAACATATTCCAATTGGGTAAACAGTGAACGATTCTACGATTTAACAGTGATATAAGTTATACTATATAACTTACATGTTTTTATTGTAGATTTAGAGTAAATTTTGTTTATTTCCAATTTGATTCGGTATATGTGCTTCGAAAATATTCTATGTAATATAAAATTTTGTAGGATTCAATAAATATTGGAAACTAGATGATTCAAAATTTATATATGAAAGTGTTTTGCAGTTAGAAGGTATTTCAAATTGTTATATCTAAACATAGAATAGTTATAACAATTAAATGTAAGGAATTCACATTAATGGTTAGATTTAAATCAATAATGCAAATTCAGTTTTTCTTAGTTATATCATCCAAGTTAATTTCGTACCATGCTTTAGAATTAAACTTTAAAATACTTTATAATTTTTTTTAAATAAAATGTGAATAGAAAGAAATTTGGAGTAAGTTGGAATTCATTTACCGGTCCAAAGCGCATGGCCACACTCCTCAAACAACTCATATTGCGTAAGATAACGCCATAGAACACCTAAACAAATTATTGGATGCTGTCGACAAATTCAAGATCTGAAAGTTGATATTAACAAGGAGCTTCTTGCCGTAATGTTGTTATACAGCCTTTCGTTATCCTACGAAAATTTTCGTTGTGCAATTGAGTTACGCAACAATCTGCCAAATCCAGATGCTCTTTTGGTAAAGATCCTCGAAAAGCGCGAATCATGAAAAGGCAAAAAACACACGCAATACTTAATGCAATGTATACCGAAAAAAATAAAACTTCAAGGGCAAGAATTGACATAGGAATTCAAAGGGCAGAGATCTAGGAAAATTTGAGAAAGCAAACCCAAGTAGAGCGAAATGTGAATACTGCAGTCGTCGAAATCACAAGTCCAAACGCAGTGAGCATGCCGGTCAGACTTTTGAAGCATGTTTTCATGGCGAGATTGTCAAGTCAATGTTGCAAGTTGAAAGTACCAACGAAATTATCCTCAAGCCGAAAGTTGCCTTTCAAACTCATTAAAATCGACCAAAACGAATAAATCATTTCTTGACAGCGGAGCATCTTCACATATGTGCGAAAACTAAGGCGATTTTACAGAAATTAAGCTCGATGGGACAACCGTGAACCTACCCATCAAGAAGAACTCTGACGATTGAGGAATCGGCACAATACGATTAGCTCACGACAATGAATCGATAGGACGGAGTTTTCATCCTGCCCGACACTACCTGGTTCCGAGTCTTCGAACGAATTTCATGTCAGTGACGGGTTATGAAATTTATCCATAAGCGAATTGCCTTCCTCTTGGACTAAAATGGTAGTATAGTTTTGTAAGGCTGGTGAAGTGAACGAACCTGCCGTTTTCATGACTCGAATTGCCGCCATCACTCGATCTAAGGTCATCCAAAGAACTGGAATGAACATCTAGGTTATCTTAACTAAAAAAACCTAAAAATAATATTGTCGCTTTTTGGGATTCAAATGCCATCAAATACATGATCGACTATCGCTATGAGAAACATACTCCGAGTCATGTTTCTCATGGCGGGAATCCCTCTGCACACTACAATGTTAAAAAGTTTGCGTGATCTACTTTTTGAGCCAGTTTTGGTTGTGCGTGGACAACCTAGTTAACCAGGGGACTTCATTTCCATCGTCATTTTGTTGGGTATTTAATTAATGTTTCCTACTATTTGTCCAATGATAGTAGGGATGACTGTTTAGTTAGCTGAGTATTCACTTCGAGACGATAGAGTTAATTGAATTGTGTTGATGAAAGCTCTCCGAAATAGAATTTTTTCGAAATTTCTATTTGAGAGATCTTTAGACGAAATTTCTATTCTAGAGAAATCTCTTGAAAACCTTGGATTGAAAACCTCGAATAGAAATTTCAAAATTTCTACTTGAAGAAATTTTTACTCGAGGTTTTTAATCCAAGGAACTTGGTATCTCGAGTTTCAACTTTTCTTCCTAGTTAAACTTTGGATTTTTCGGAATTATCAATGACTATTCTTTCTTCAGAGCGATGATCAAATTTACCAATAATTGAGTCCTTGTTGCTTACAAAAGCGGGACTACTGAAAGGTTTAAAAGTGAAAATTTTACAACCATTACCATTGATAATTTTGTATGATATATCATTGCATAGGGCTAGAGAAGTGCTCAAGAAAGAGTTTGACGTGAGTAGACGGCTTCGATCCAGAAGAAAAATTTGAATCCAGACTGAATGAATGAGCAACGTGCCATTTCGATCAATGTTTGATTTTTTTCTTTCAGCCACTCCGTTTTATTATGTGGTATGAAGAAGCGTCAATTTATTCCACGACAGTTGTCAAGTGTCGGTTTATTTCACATTATTTTCAGTAGTTCTCAAATTCTTCATTGCAATACTCAATTCATTTGTCGGATTGAACACGTTTGATCTTTCTACCAAATTGTGTCCCTAGAAGATTCTTTACTTATCGGAAGGAGTTCAGTATATCGCTCTTGTTACAAAAAAAAACGTACTTCTCATCATCCAAATCTGTCGTTTATGAAGACAGTGAAATATCTATTGTTTAATATTGGCTGAATTCGAGTTGGACCGTAGATATTAGTGTAAACGCAAGATTGGAAGTTCGTTGGTTGTCTGATCAAATCAAATCCGCAACACCAAGCCCAATAGCCACATCTACATAATTTTGCAGAAATAAACCAAGAAAATGTCCAGGCCATTCTCGTCAATGAAATGGAATTAAACACAAAAATGTACGTGAAGAGTTAAGCCTTTTCAAGCCAAGCCCACTAGCACAAGAGTGGAAGCACGTGATCAGAAGTGAGTTCACTTCCATCATCGAAAACGCTACCTGGCACATCACAAGCCATCTTCCACACAGGGACATTATGGGTTGCTGCATCGTTCTTCGAAACAAGTACAATGCAGATGATAACCTTGAGAGAAGAAAAGCGATATTGTTAGCGAAAGGTTACACTCAACGCCCTGGAATTGATTTTCGTGAAACCTTTGCACCAGTTGCAAGAATTAACTATATTTGAACCATCCTCCCCATTGCAGCCAAACAGTACGTACTTATCGACCTCATGAACATTAAAACAGCCTTTCTTAATGGAAAAATTGACCAGGAAAACTTCATGCAGCTGCCAGACCAATTTGAAAAAATCCTAGAGGATATTATTCAAAACTCGAATGGACCGATTCGAACCTAGGCTGAACAAATGCTGCACTCTATCCATGATGACAACAAATTCTATCAACTTAAAAAGACCTGCAGTCTACGACAGAAAAGTCGTCTGTGCTACAAACGAGCTTAAACGACTAGGCTTGATACTATTAAATTTCGATCTCTGCATTCATGTTCGACATAAAGAAAACAAATTAACTTTTGTCATCATCGATATCGACAACTTCATAATTGCCTAGTCTGATGAAATTGAAAAAGAAGCCGAAATGAACCTGGAACCATTTCACTATTTCTTGGGTATCAAATTCTTCTAACGAGAAAAAGAGGAGAAGTCGATAATTCAAATGAGCTAAATATATGTATTTAGCTCATTTAGCTCATCAAATAATATATATATTTTTTCCATCAAAGAAAACATTTCAAGAGATTTCCTCAGTATATACTATATACTGAGGAAATCTTGGAATGTTATATATAACCAGAAGATATTGGTTTAACCTAAAGACGGCCTATGAAATAGGCTGAAAACGTTAGTTTGTTTTCAATAAATAATCTCGACAACACAAAGTGTGTTTTGATCATCTAATAATTATTTGCTGAGTAAGTTCTGTTAAATGATATGCAACAATTTCGATTCCAGAAAGTAATTGGCTGACTTTTTTATCTTTTTGTTTACATCAGGCTATATCGCACTTGCAGTAAGCAAATCGAGGTAGTACAACATCTAATATTACCAAACACACCGGACAGGAGCGAAACGCATCATTTGATGTCTATGAGGCACTACCAACCATGGCTTGACGTTCGAGACAACAAGAAGCCACTTACAAGATTATTCAACTGGGAGACATTAATAGTCGATCGCCGTTCCTTCTCGAGCTACCTCTTCAAGCTTAGTGGCGAAAGTAACCACACAGATTTATCGAGCACCGGGGCCTCGTATATGGTACTGTCGGATGTCACAAGCTCTTCATCTACTACAGCTCTTTCATCGTAAACAATATGCCTGTCGATCTATTGAGGAAAGGCTTACACTGTCCTAAACATGTCAATGGACTGAGACTTTTGAACATGAAGTCGATTGGATAAATCATGCATTGAGACTGCATGATTTATCCTGCATCTAACTTTATAATTGCCTAGTCTGATGAAATTGAAAAAGAAGCCAAAATGAAGGACCTGGAACCACTTCACTATTTCTTGGGTATCACGAAATAGTGAAGTGCAAGCACCCACTGTAATGAAGAAAAGTGTTGGAACAGTATCGTACTTTACAAAAAACATTCTAGGTGGTGCTGTAGGTCTGCTATAGGGAAGCAGTTTAAGTAGCCATACGTGTTCCATACACATTAAACTCTTTGTTTGTGTTAAGCTGGCTGTCTCTTTACCATGTTACCATACCAAGTATCTACTATAATAAAAGATCTCTAAAATAATTATTTTTCAATAGCATATTTTAAAATGTTTTAAACATTCATAATTTTTATTTTGTTTTTATTGTATGCATTTCGACTCTGTACAAAGGAATTAATAGCTTCAAATGTTCAGGGTAATGATTGTAGTTACGCAATCCAAACTATTGGAGACAAGTTATTGATTTTTTTTCATAAAATATTTCTTCTTAGAATTATATTGTTTAAATATCACGTATTAATAAACCTAAGAGTTCAAATGAATTCTACTTTGATACATGCAAACAAACATGCTTCAAAGTACTGGAACGTAATTAAGTTTTCTTGGATCAAACGAAGTTGTACAAGATTAGATCAAATTACATAAAAATATATCAGTACATATGCTTTTTACCGCCAAATTTTATAATTAATTATTTAAAATTGATTATTACAATTTATTTTATCGAAATTTCTTATTTTATTATGATACAATAATTTATCTGCAAAATGCGCAACATTACAATTTTATTTTCCTTTCTCTCTTTCTAAATTATTCCTTTTAATTTTCCATTTACTCAAGAGTCTTAATTTTATCTTATATTGAAGCTTTTGTTTTCATTTATTTATTATTGCTTAATTTATTATTTAAATATCTTCGTTTAAATTTTACCTTTTTTCTTTTCTTCTTTTATGCATTTTAATGACCAAATTTTAAACTTGAAAAACTTGCGTGTATTAAAAATTAAACTTGTTTTAATTCTCTATTAATATATTATTTGTATAATCAATTATTTATACTTATTAATCAGTAATTCTGCTTTAATATTTTAAAATCGGTATTATTTCTATAATAATAGCTAGAGAAAATTTTTTGTATTTATTATCTACAGTATTTTAAGCTTCTTTAGATGAAAAGTACTGAAACGTAAAAAAGAAAATAAGTTAAATTAATACAAAAAATTCACAACTGCTGCTTTTTTTAAAGTCAGAATTGATCCGTTGCAATCAATGATATATTTTATGAATAAATTGTTTAATAATTATTATTAACTTTTAACTGGTATGGTGAGATTAACAGTAGAAATCAATGGTAATCGCACAATAGTAAAGAGAAGTGTTGAAAAATATTTCAGTTCAGTATTTTTTGTTTTTAATTTCGTAATTTCTTCTAAGCAATTATTATGGAAATAATTACAAGAACATTAATGAATTTATTCGCCCATTAAACAAAAAAAAATTATTTGATGAGATTGCTACAGGTGAATACAGAAATAAAGAAAATTCCGATGAATAAATGCAATAAATATAATGGATCCAGAATTGGTTAATTATAACAATTTTAAGGTTTAAGGTAAAGAAAATTATTTTAGAAGAATTTTAATACAAAATTATTTTTAATTAATTTTTTTTTTGTAGATTTGTTCCATTTTATTTATTTTAAGTAAATATAAGTCATTATATAAATACCATCTGTTGCAACCAGATTTCTTATTTATTTTTCCCATTTTATGCCAAATTTATTTTATAATGAGTAAATAAATTCTTTATCGCTATTAGCTTTATAAAATTTATAAATTACGTAATATAGTATCATTTATTAGAAATTGTCGAGAATTTAATAAATATGTTATATTAAAATATTATTGGCAAGGGACGTTATTAACTAATATATAAAGTTAGTTTGTAGTAAATAGAGGCAGAGAAATAGAAGTCTTACACAGTAATTTTACACAAAATTGTCTAAAATTACAAAATTCTTACGTTCATTTCAAGCACTTCGTGACAAACTTCATTCAGAAAGTTAAAGTAAGTTTAGCTACACCCACGCCTCTATACTATCACGTTAAGCAATATATGTACGTCACTAGAGCTGCTGCTGCTTCGGGATAAATTATCGATCAGGAAATTCCGAAATCATCGCCCACAAACAACCGCAATGTTTTTTAAGGATCCAGGATATATTCAAATAATCCTTTAATTAAATAAATATACATTGTTAATTTAAATATTTAATTTTTTATAATTAGCATATTTTAATAAGGGTAATCGTTTATTCACACAGGAATATATTTTAAGCTAATTATTGGGTTTTATAATTTAATTTTTATAAAATTAAATATTTATAGTGTTCAAAGTTTGTAAATTTCTTTCTATAATGATAAAATTCATAATTAATGATAGCGAACTATTATTATTGTCTTATAATTATGATAATAAAAAGCTTAAAATAAATGAAACATTAATTTAATGTTTTCTTCTTTAGATTGTATTTAAAAATTATAGAAAATTTAGAACATTAATAATAGATTCGATAGTAGTGAAAAGTTATAATTTTACATATAACAAATAAAGTTCTTTAAACTTAACAATGAATAGAAAGAATCCCATTAAGTGTATGATGACTGTACTAAATTACATTTAAGCGTGCTGTTTTACACAAAAATATCAGTATAATAAAGATTATATGTACTTTATGTTTGACAAAATGTATGTATATAGGCCCTCATTTCAAATTAAAAAGATAAATCTAAGAATTCTTACGCACTTTAACACATTTGTCTTGATGGATGATGAAAGATCTGTGTAATATTTTTAGCATGTTGAAAATAATTATGCACATAAAAATTATATATTTATAAGATAATAAAAATTATAAATACCATTTAAATTTTTGATGAAATACAAAAGTATATTTTTTTCCTCAAAGGAAGAAAATAGAAAACATTCAGAAGTAACATGATATAGCCATTGTAAATTACAATAAGTCTATTGAATAAACTGTAGAATAAAATAAATCAGAATACTGGAAAATGTCAGAAAAAAGATTATATATCAAATCAGAAGATAATAATTCTCTATATATGAATTATAGGATGAAAATGTGATAAATTATAATATTAATCATCATAAAAATACAATGATGGTTTATGTAATTTTAATATGTAACTCTGATATATAAAAATAAACACCTAAAATTTATTTAAAAGCTTTTAACGTAAAACCTTGTTTATGATAAAAAATATATTGGAAGATCTTAAATATTTCTTAGCTTATCTTAAAGGTAACCTTATTCAAAATTAATTATTAATATTATAAAATATTAAGAGATTTCTAACGAAAATTGATAATTGTTTGAATAATATTAAGTTTGAATCGAAACCAAATAAAAGTAAAGGAATGCTAGAATATCAAATAAAAACCATACCATGCGATGAATCTAAGTGATGGCATATTTTGGAAGATCAATCTTCAACCGAAGGAAGGAATAACAATTCGAACAAAAGAAGAACTTATCGATCAATTTTCCGTTTTCATAGAATGCCAAAAGCAAAAGATATGAGAATAGAAAGAAATGGGTGCTGTTACGTGCTGGATTACGTGCTTTTGAAATAAATTGATAAGTAAAAATTAAATGAATTATCATATTTCCTAAATATAAAGCCGATATTATTTGCTTGCCATATAAAACACTAAATTTCGTAAATATGCGTGGGAAATTGCATTAAAATTTCTTAAAAGGGACGGATAAACAATATGCATACTCTTTATTTATTGAAAGAAAGATAACAGAAAGATAAATGAAATTAATAGCTCACAGAGACTATCCACTTAAAAATCAAAAGTTATATTTTGTATGAATAACAGATAGAGAATAAATTGACAGGTTAACGCCAGTTTTTCTGATTTCATTACTTAAGAAGTTATGAATAAATAAATAGAAGTACTTGAATTAAAAAAAAAAAATTATATCCGGATACAGACAGAGAACAAAAACCATTAGGTGAATTCTGATAGAAAGAAAAACTAAAGGACCTCCTAGAATTCCCAGCTGCCAAGAACAGATGCAAGATTCCTGGTGAGCTAAATGGTCCTGATAAAAGAAGAATGTATTCTGTTATTTAAAATTGTAGCATTCAAACTTTCCGGAAGGTACATTAACTATTGTTAATTGTTTGATGAATTGTAGTTAATGCGTAAAGAAAATGAGTAGTAAAAGAAGCATCTGATAGGAAATCTTTTATAAAGAAATAACAAATTATGCCGAAAGGCAGAAAACAAAGAAGAAGCGATATATTGAAGAATTGATTAAATTGCATCAGATATAAGCTGTAGTAATATTAATAAAACGGAATTAAATTAATCAAAATTAAAAATAAATCATCCGAAAACTAAATGTGAATTATCTCATCTATTTGCTTATGGGGAATCGCGATATGTTGATTAGTGGCAATAGAAAACTTAATTAATGGCCAAGTATAAGGGCAATTTATTATCTTATCTTTCATTGATAACATATTGCATCCTTTTGGAGACGAAAATATACAGTAATAATTAAAATTCTAGCTTGAAAGTAATTAAATAAAGTTAACACATATTCTAATTAAAATAACAATTATCACGGAAAATAATCCAAAAAAATTAAATTTTAAGCAAATTATAAAAATTAATTTAATATTGTTAAACACGAAAAATTTTTCTCGTTGTAGCTTTTCTTGATAGTAAACAAATTTCAATCAAAATGTAGAAGTTTGCAATTTCTCAAGAGAATGTTTTAAATAAAAAAACAAATAAAGCAAGCACTCTACATATTTTTTAAACTTGAATAATTCAGATTGGAAGACAGAAGAAATAATAATTCTATAGTACGCTGATATGAAGGCCTATAATTAGATCAAGCTAGAAAACCGAATTATTAAAATTATGTTTATTTTGTTTCAAATTAAGGTTCAGTTTTGTTTATTAACTAAACATAATATAATTTGATTTTTTTTAGTTATTATGGAGGAAAATTGATTTGTAAAATGTTAAATCCATACAAAAACTTTAAATATGTTAAAGTGAAAATTGTTAAATTAAATTTAATTTTGTAAAATATACATTTATAATTTAATTAAATTGTCTTTTATATGGCCATGAGAGCTTTACTCTCAATAATATATACTTATAATACTATTCTTTCTTCAGAGCGATGATCAAATTTACCAATAATTGAGTCCTTGTTGCTTACAAAAGCGGGACTACTGAAAGGTTTAAAAGTGAAAATTTTACAACCATTACCATTGATAATTTTGTATGATATATCATTGCATAGGGCTAAAGAAGTGCTCAAGAAAGAGTTTGACGTGAGTAGACGGCTTCGATCCAGAAGAAAAATTTGAATCCAGACTGAATGAATGAGCAACGTGCCATTTCGATCAATGTTTGATTTTTTTCTTTCAGCCACTCCGTTTTATTATGTGGTATGAAGAAGCGTCAATTTATTCCACGACAGTTGTCAAGTGTCGGTTTATTTCACATTATTTTCAGTAGTTCTCAAATTCTTCATTGCAATACTCAATTCATTTGTCGGATTGAACACGTTTGATCTTTCTACCAAATTGTGTCCCTAGAAGATTCTTTACTTATCGGAAGGAGTTCAGTATATCGCTCTTGTTACAAAAAAAAACGTACTTCTCATCATCCAAATCTGTCGTTTATGAAGACAGTGAAATATCTATTGTTTAATATTGGCTGAATTCGAGTTGGACCGTAGATATTAGTGTAAACGCAAGATTGGAAGTTCGTTGGTTGTCTGATCAAATCAAATCCGCAACACCAAGCCCAATAGCCTCATCTACATAATTTTGCAGAAATAAACCAAGAAAATGTCCAGGCCATTCTCGTCAATGAAATGGAATTAAACACAAAAATGTACGTGAAGAGTTAAGCCTTTTCAAGCCAAGCCCACTAGCACAAGAGTGGAAGCACGTGATCAGAAGTGAGTTCACTTCCATCATCGAAAACGCTACCTGGCACATCACAAGCCATCTTCCACACAGGGACATTATGGGTTGCTGCATCGTTCTTCGAAACAAGTACAATGCAGATGATAACCTTGAGAGAAGAAAAGCGATATTGTTAGCGAAAGGTTACACTCAACGCCCTGGAATTGATTTTCGTGAAACCTTTGCACCAGTTGCAAGAATTAACTATATTTGAACCATCCTCCCCATTGCAGCCAAACAGTACGTACTTATCGACCTCATGAACATTAAAACAGCCTTTCTTAATGGAAAAATTGACCAGGAAAACTTCATGCAGCTGCCAGACCAATTTGAAAAAATCCTAGAGGATATTATTCAAAACTCGAATGGACCGATTCGAACCTAGGCTGAACAAATGCTGCACTCTATCCATGATGACAACAAATTCTATCAACTTAAAAAGACCTGCAGTCTACGACAGAAAAGTCGTCTGTGCTACAAACGAGCTTAAACGACTAGGCTTGATACTATTAAATTTCGATCTCTGCATTCATGTTCGACATAAAGAAAACAAATTAACTTTTGTCATCATCGATATCGACAACTTCATAATTGCCTAGTCTGATAAAATTGAAAAAGAAGCCGAAATGAACCTGGAACCATTTCACTATTTCTTGGGTATCAAATTCTTCTAACGAGAAAAAGAGGAGAAGTCGATAATTCAAATGAGCTAAATATATGTATTTAGCTCATTTAGCTCATCAAATAATATATATATTTTTTCCATCAAAGAAAACATTTCAAGAGATTTCCTCAGTATATACTATATACTGAGGAAATCTTGGAATGTTATATATAACCAGAAGATATTGGTTTAACCTAAAGACGGCCTATGAAATAGGCTGAAAACGTTAGTTTGTTTTCAATAAATAATCTCGACAACACAAAGNAATTAATTTTTTCTTCTCGTTCTAGATTTTGAACAAGTTGCGAATCCAATTACACATAGTCTTGTTAAAGTTTGCAACATTTTTGAAAGACGTATTAGATTTCTGTAAACAATATACTGTAGTAGACTTAGGTAATTTTAATAAAAAAATTTGTTTACTTAATTTTAAACGAAGTAAATAAAGGTTTACGAAATAAAACAAAAAATGCAAAATTGTCTAGATTTGATGAAAGAGAGGGGGGGGGGGAAACAGTTTACTGAAGCAGGTATATGAATTTATTTTCTTTACTTCAAGTTAGAACTTTAAAAGACGAAATAATTTCAAAGAAGTATTGCGTATTTTTTTTATATAACATCCTTTTCATAAAAGAGAAACGTAATAAATATCCAAAAAAAAATTTCGCTGTTGAAAACGTTTCAAAATTATTCCTATAGGCATTCTATTAATGAAAATAATCATATATTTCAAAGCTTCTATCAAATTATATACTTTTACCCTAGTGTATTAACGCAAACAGCCTATATACGCTTGAAAATTGAAGCGCTTTAAGAGAATAATAATAATAATAATTTTAATTATTATATAATTTCTATATAAAGAACGAAGGAAATAAGTTTGAGAGAAAAATTTAACTTTTTCTTCAACTGTTAAAAAACAATTGAACAGACTAATATTAATTAACCTGTTACTTACACAGCGTAACAAAATTATTCCCCTTTTAGATAATAAAAGTTGTAAAAAATGAAGATTTATTGCTTTATACGTTCTATTTAAACTTCCCAATTTAGTCATCTAAATAAATAATATAATTTGAGCATCCGTAAACAAGTGTTTTGTATGAAATTGGAAAAGATAAATGATAACAATTACATAAAATGCTGTCAGAGAAACATCCAAGCAGTTAACCTGAAATTACAATTGCATCAATCGGTCGCCCGACAGTCGCCACTCCTGAACTATAACTGCGCTTGCTCAGATGTAGAAGGGAAAATATTTTAACAAACCAGAAGGCTGGGTTGGTTAACACGTCTCAGCGGTCCATATAAAGTGGGTAGTCTGATAGAGCAACTAAACAGTTCCGTGGGTTGTGTTTGATTGCGCCTGCTCATCAAAGAAGCTGCACACTTTATTTTAGTAGCCAATGATCACTCGCTGTTATTGCTTTCCATAAAGCGTAACTGGCAACTGGCTAGCAACTGGTGTCTCCTAACAACGGTAAGTCTAAAACTGTGATCAGACTTTTCAATTTTTACATTATTCGCTTAAATTTAACTCTTTTTCACTTTTTTTCTTTCATAAGATAAAGTTATGTTAACTACTATTTAATTTTTTATTTTTATTTTTAATTTTTGTTAAGAATAGTAGAAATTGTATTAACTTTTTCCTAGAAAGTCGCAGAATTGTTAGGTACTTTATGCTGTTAAAATTAATGTGCAATGTTCAAAAATTAGCTAATAAAGTGCGAGATATGTATTTAGAATAATATAAATAAGTTAATTTTTTTGGAAATTTTTATATAGATTACCAAATACCAAAGTTAGATTTTGTATATTAATTTGGATTTAATGTTTTTTTTTTTTTTTTTTTAAATTTTCAAGATAATCGTTAAGTAAATAAACTTTCAAAACTGATAAATTGTTTTATATAACAAGTTTAAACACTTTCGACGCGTGCCAAATACATAAAATAACTCTCATAATTAAATAATATTTGACTATGATACGAAAGACCCTAGTTTAGTTATAAAATTACTTTTAAAATATATAAAAATCGTCGAGTTATTTTAAATTAAAATACACGATGCGAATACTTTTTTAAACTTTTAAATGTCGCGGTTAATTTTTTACATTTAATGAAACTAAGTTCAAAATATTTCCGCTAAATAAAATAATAAATGTTAGGAAATAAGTTTAAAAGAAAAGAAGAAAAGATAACTTGTCGCTGAAAATTTTAAACTCCAGTTTTAGCGGAAAAAACTTGTAAACATACGGATCATTTATTTGATCCGTGGGCATTTGTACAAATCAAAACTAAAGAGTTTTTATGTCTTGCCGGTGTTTAGAATTCTGTAAAAATGTATCAAAACTATAGTAACTTTCGAGTGTATTGGTTTTTTTCTTTCTTTTAGCTGAAAGCTTTTCCCTTTCATATAAAAGTGTCAGTATATATATATATACAACCTATACAAGTATATATTACATCACACTGAATCACACATATATATATATAGTTTTTGAATGCATATATATATATAACCTGTATATGCTTCAAATCCTGCAGGACCTATCGATATAAAGTTTTCATGTATGTTATATCAGAAGTGAGTAGGAAGTCGCAATCGGCATTCGAATTTCAATATTACTTTTTCGGTCGAACTTTCTTTTTGCGGTCAGACTAAATTATTACATAAAATAAGTTACTCTCCAGATTTACTAACAAGGAAAGATTTTTATTAACTACAAACTTTACTCGCTATTAACGTATTTATGTTATCTAATATATAACACAGTAATCATAAAATTTTATTGACCGAAAATTGGAAGGTGTCACTTCCTATGTTATAAAGTATTTAATTTTAATTGTCTCTGAACTTATAATTTATAGGAATATGTTAAATACTGTGGGACTAATATCTATTGCAGTTTGCGTGACAATTTTGATTAAGAATGAAAACGCAAATGCATATTGATAGCGTTTATGCTTATGTGTAAATTTATTATCAAGATAAATCGTTTGATAGTTAATTCACAACATTCTTATAATTTTTAACGTTATAAAGAAAACTTTATAATGACTGTAATAACTTTATTAATGAGAGTGTATACTTTAATTGTTCATCCAATTAGGCCCTACTTGTATAGAAATTACGGTGCTTGCAAATATAATCTACGCTCAAGTAAAAGAATTTATTCTTTCAAACCTGGCTTGCGCTTGTACTACAGTATAGATTTTTACATATTAAAAGTCGCTTCTTGATCCTTCAACAAGGTATATCTGAGTAAGTTAAAAAAGAAATCAGAACAGAATCTTCTCGTGCTTTCACCTATACCTATTTAATTTCCTCTTCTTGAGAGCTATCTCGCAGTTTTGAAAATTGAAAGCTTTGAATTGAAAACTAACTTTATTTATGAAAAAATTTATGCTTAAAAATTAAATTTAAAAGAAAATAAACAGAAAAAATTCTTGACACATTTTTTAGAACATCACGGAATAATCCTTTCTTCATATTTTATTAAAATTTTATGTATAGAAATCTGTTTTACGAAATAATCATTAGCTCATCTTATAATCCGAACTCGAGCGCGTAATTGTTTATATATTTTAAACGAAATTCTTACATAAATTCAATTAAAATTTGACGGCCATATTATATCTATGTAAAATTTAATTAAGTTTAATTAAAGAATTAAAGAATTTAATTCAAATCCTGTTTTTGTTAATTGAATCAAGTTTTTATATGCTGCTTGTTTCTAATTATTCGTTGATTGCGGCAATCACAACCGCTTTAAACGTGATCTTTAATAAACTTTTATAAGTTAATTTATATTATAAATTAAATATTTAAAATATCAATATTTAATTCTCTCCAGCAAAAGTTTATGAGCGACTTAAACAGTTCATCATTTTAAATATTTCATTATCACTTTATAATCTTATATTAATCAATAACATCGTGTAAATTAATCTTGTTTTATGTATATATATATATATATATATATATATTTANAATTATAGAAAATTTAGAACATTAATAATAGATTCGATAGTAGTGAAAAGTTATAATTTTACATATAACAAATAAAGTTCTTTAAACTTAACAATGAATAGAAAGAATCCCATTAAGTGTATGATGACTGTACTAAATTACATTTAAGCGTGCTGTTTTACACAAAAATATCAGTATAATAAAGATTATATGTACTTTATGTTTGACAAAATGTATGTATATAGGCCCTCATTTCAAATTAAAAAGATAAATCTAAGAATTCTTACGCACTTTAACACATTTGTCTTGATGGATGATGAAAGATCTGTGTAATATTTTTAGCATGTTGAAAATAATTATGCACATAAAAATTATATATTTATAAACGAATATTTATTAAGTTAAGCGTTGAAACATTGAGATTTAATTATATTTGTTTGTCGGTTTTATTGTTTATTTTTAATTAGTGATATTGCTTTGAGGGTGGTAATTTCTTGTTTATCAGCGTATTAATTATAAAATTAAAGAAAAAAAATTTATGTATATACTCGAAAATATATTACTTATTCTTTGTTTGGTGCGAATAAAAGAAATTATACGTGAAATATTGTTAGAGAATGAAAGATAACTATACATATGTATGTATGTATATAAAGCAATAATGTTGATTGCTTGTAAAGCGTAAACACTTAGTGAGACCCTTAGAACAGAAAGGGTAGAAGAGAAACGAGACGCTATGAACGAGTAGACAGGTGTAGTGATCTTCTAGATATACTAATATGTTAGAATTAGTTATATGTAAAAAAGAATATAGAGTAGTTTAGTTAGAGTCTCGTCATTGTCCCAACAAATATATTTAATACAACTTATTTATTTTAAAATATAATTTCGAAATTAAAAATTTATTAGCTAATTCTTAAAACCGAAATAATATCATAAGCTAATCGATAAGAAAAATTAATATTTCATGAATTTCAGACATTCAATGAAAACCCATCTTGTTATTTGCATCTCTAACTGAATCATTAAACAAATTTTGGTTTTTAAGAACTCTATTCGTCCATCATTATCTTAGAATCTTTTATTTTTTCTCCCTAATTAAATATATCTAGAAAATAGGATCATAGAATATTTACATTTTAAAACATTTACATATATAAAGTCACATTTTGCCAGACTTTAATTGAGAATTAATCTCAGAAGTTTCGAAAAATCTTAATTAACACTAGAATATGTTGTTGTCTTTTAATAGTTTTATCAAATAAACGCTGTGTGATATATTTAAAATTCATCAGCTTTATTTTAATGATGCCACTTGAAAACAGAAAACAGAACGGAATAAATTAATTTGAAATATGTTTATAATCTTCAAGATTTCTTTAAAAGTTTAAATAATTTAAATAATACTTTTTGCCTCGACAAAAACGAACTTTTCAATAGCATATTGTATTTTATAAAATACATATTCCCTACTTTTACTCTAGGGACTTATGTTTTGAGATACGAAGCAAAAACAGAAAGATTTCGATTTATCTTACATAAAACAAAATTTGTTAGATATTTTATTATAAATTTATTATTTCGCAGAGAATTCATTCAAATGAGCTATCAAATTATTTTTTAAATTATTCAGGATCTTTTTTTTACTAAAACTTATGAAGTTAATTGGAGATTTTATTAAGATGTTTTCAGAAAATCTATAAAAAGGTATCGGTAGTCAAACTAATAAATATTTTGTTTCCTTTCAGTTTTAACACAGAAAATTGAGAGGTTAATTAATATTTTTCGATAATATTGAATTTATTTAATGCTAAAAATCAATTGGTGTTAGATTGATTAACCAAATCAATATAGTTTTATATATTAACAGAAGTAACATATGGTTAAGTGATTCAAATATTATGTATATGATTAATCAATAATGGATAAAATTACTTAGCTTATTACGATAATTAAATCTGTACATGTTATAGAAATCAAAGTTATGTAGATTTAAACACGCTGTATACAAGTGTTCTATATAGTTTAACTGTATGTTTATAATATATGATGAGATATAATTGACTTTATTTATAAAATATTGGGATTTTTGATAGTGCATGGAAATTATATTAAAATTAGTGAAGTATAACTGCGTTAACGACCACGGAATGATCATTTTTCTTTAGAGAAATCTTATGTCACGCTCTACAACTCAGGCAAAATCAAACCTCTAAAACTCATCACATATGGATATAAAAATGACATTTTCGATCTATGCCAATTGAAGCCAATGTATTTTATTTCTTTTTAAAGTTATTGATGACATTTTTCAATTTTTTCATGGTTTATATTTTGTACTAAACTTAGACAAGACATATTGCAACATTTGCTAAATGTGCATATATTTCTATGTCAAATCAGAAACGAAAATGTTTGGTAAATAGAAAAGTAAAGAATCTAATAAATTATTTATACACAAAATAGAGGAAAAAATAATCACTTCCTAATTTTAATTTGAAATTTATTGATAATAAAGATAATTATTTTAGGAGATAAAGTTCAATAAACTTTATTTACAATAGTAAGTATGCTTTAAGAAAAAAGAAATTAATTAAAAATGTGACTAATTTAGAGAAAATTAAAATTTAACATAAATTACGAATTAAAAACAAGTATACGCTTGGAAAAAGAAAATATGAAAAATTGTATCAATATAAAATAATGAAACGAATTATTTCTATAAAGAAGATTTTGTAGTCAATTAAACATATTTAAATTTTAAAATATATTCAAGATAATAATTATTAATCATTTTCTGTCTTAAGATTATAATATATAGCAACAATACAATAGTGTTTTATTTTTGTTATCGGAATATGTAATGTGTTAAAAATAGAATAAAATATCACATGGATTCGATTACATGTAAAAAAGATAAAGTTCCGAGATTCTTAAAGATTTAAGATTTGCCTTTGAAAGCTTAATTTGCTTCAAATGTTTTCTGGCATCTAACATAATAAATATGAAATAAAGTGCTATCAGAAGAATGAAAGAACATCTGGAAGAAACGAGATGACAGTCGAAATTGATCTCAGTATCAATCAGGTAAAAGAAAGAAAACATACAAGAAAAGGCAACGAGGCTAATTTCCTCTCGAGAATTATGTCCAAGTTTATTATCTGCCATTTTTTATGGTTTTTGCCAATTAAAATGCTATATTTGTACCTGAAATTCGTTGTTTTTTACAATATTTTTACATATTTGTAATGATTGAGGCGCAATTATATATACAATAGAACTAGTTCTTTATGCAAAGTAAGGAAGTCGTTAGTATCTCGATTCAAAGAAAGACGATTAAAAAATCGTTTTAAAAAATCGATTGATTTAATGAGAAAAATTAAATCGGGAAATCGATATTACACAATGAATAACAAAGATAAAAATGCTTTTAAAGCGAAAAAAAAGCTATTAATCATTTTGATGTATCAGCTGCAATAATATAAAGTAGATCTACATCCATAACTTCGTTTCATTTTCATATTTATATCATCAGAATTTACCGACAAAGATGTATTTCAAGAAAATTTAAAAGATGCATAATGTAACTTTTTCCTTTGTTACTTGATTGATCTTTTCTAGCACATCGTTAGTACCATCCAATTCGAAATTTAGTATTATAAATATTAAAATAAATAGCTTAATAATTATAAGAATAAAAATTAACACAAATTTTTCTATTAGCTTTCGCATTACTTGCTTATAGTCTAATATGAATATATTTTATTGACCGCAAGTATTGCGCATTATATATATGAGATTTTGATTAAATTAGTATCATTAACTAAACTTTTGCTGACTTTTAAGAGTTTATATAAAACCGTAAATAAAACTATTAAGAAAATTACCATTTTAAAATACTGGAAGTTATTTTCTTATTAAAAATTCAAATATATAAAATTTTAGTTTTTGAAAGGATAAACGTAATTATCGGTGATACAAAAATAGATATCCATTAACTTTTAGTAATTTTGTTCTACTTTAATTTATTTAATAAAGTTTTACTTAAAGAAAATATGATTTTTATACAGAATATATTATTTTATCATAAAATTCCTTTTGAATTAAGTAGGCTTACAATTATAATTCTCTTACAAATGATTTGAATATTAACATTTATTTTTCGCTAAAATAATCCATATATGTGTTCAAATTTATAATTTTGTTTATTTTATACCGATATAATGTAACATAAGGACGATATTTACTTTAAGTTTCAATCTATAGGGAACGTTTTTTTGCTACTTAACGTTTCTATTCTCTCTCGAGAGGGTTTTAAATTTTTAAATCCTCTCACCAGGGAAGACACAATTTAAAAATTCGAAAGTTTATATTCGTCTTTAAATTGACAGAGAGACGAAATACCGATTGTATGTGCACTAAATAAAACAGAAAATCAGTTATACAGCTTTCAATTCTTATCTCTTATAACGGAACCATTCAGAAAATTTTTTATCTTACTATATTTGATTTTTTCGTAAAATAGAGAAATCTATTTTTATAATCATAGAAAAAAGCCAATGTTCATGTATATATGTATATACATTATGTAGAAATAAGCCCATTTATTCTCCATTTATTTTTTAACGTTTACGATTTCCACCATTAGTTCAGGAACGGGAGGCAATTTACAGGAAAATTTGACATTCAGATGGAATTGAACTTGTTTTAATAGTGACTGTTGTATTCGTGTAACAAAGATAAATCGACGCGAAAAGTTTAATAAGTATCAGAGAATCTTAAAATTTGAAAGATTTAATTTATTTTTTTAGCTTTATTCCTTTATTTATCAACTTGTTTTGTCGCCCTCCACTTATAAAAAATGTTTAATTTAAAATTGCATCTAGACAATGCAAATCATTCGTGCCGTTTCATATTAAAATAAAATATTAACCTTAATATTTTTATTTACAGCTTATAATAATGTTAGCTTAATTAAACGAATATATAAATAATGCTAAAGTTGCGTTGATACAAGACAAAAAATACATTGAGAAATGAATATTTCTGTCGTTTTATAATATTAAATTTAATAATAAATAATTAGAACTTATTAATTTTTCAACATTGGCTGTTAGTTGGTATATAAAAATAAATAATTAATAAAAATAATTAATTATCAGTTTCAAATAGCAGTTCACTTATTTTGTTGAAACTACTTGTTGAGCTGGAAATCATTCAAATATATTAATCTTTACTATAAAACAGGTATTATTTATAGAAATGTTTGTCGTCTTTTTTGTAGTTAATATAGTATTTTTCAGTTTAAAGTGATTAGATTTAGGATGGGAAATGTAGTAAAGAAAAAAGTAACAATAAACAACTTTTTTAGTAGCGAAAAAAGATCGAAAATGCATGTTATGTAATGAAATGATTCTTAGAAATACCACGATTTCCATTAAAAATGGGATATTTTAATATTAAAAATTCCGAGTTGAAGATTTATAGATTCCTTTTGTAATCAGTTTAAAAGTGCTGATGGGTTTTTAATGGAAGGAAATAAATTTTGCAACATTGTAAAAAAAGCAGTTTGAGGTTGAATTTCAGAAATGAAATTCTGTTTATCCTAAACTTTCATTATTATTATTATAAATGAAAAATTCAAATTACTGTTTGTATTTTTAAGCACCCCAGTTCATCTGTTAGACGAAAATTGAAAGAAATTTTGATCCTTTCATCAACATAATACTAGACTTCATATATAATATAGGTTTATGTAACATACTTTCAGGCCAGTCGAAAGCGTGGTATGAGGCCCGGGGCAGATCTGTCCTCTTTTGCCTTTGTTTTTCCTAAACAAGGGGAAAAAAATCCTCAACTTTCCCTCTAGACGGGTAGAATTTTTGAATTGAAAAAATATAATTTTTCATTCGAAATTAAATATATAAAAACGTTTCAAATGATCTTAAGTAGATTTGTATGCTACTTATTTAATCGCAGGCAAAGAAAAATGAAAAACCAATCAAATTATTTCATAATGTATTTACAGCGGATAAAATACTTTAAAAAGGATTTTAATAGATTCATCTATTTTAAATTTAAAACTTTGTTTTAAAAATTATTTATTAATATATTTGAAACAATGAAAGATGCCGCTATCATTTTCTTTGAAATGATTGTAGTAGAGCGATTACTTAGCTTTTATATATCCTATTGAAAGGAATCTTTTTCAACTTTATGTATTTTCGAAATCCTATCCAATTCAATATTTTGGATGAACTATTTTGAATTTTGTTCAGAGTAAGCCTTGAATTGTATTCATTCGTCTATATTATTGAAATATATCTAGCACTTATTTAATCGGATTGTGCTTATTGCGAGTGGATAAATATATATAAAAATACATCTTTCTATCATTTCTTTTTATTTAATGGATCGTAAACGTAACGCTAAAGTTATTAAAGTTTTGTAGTAAACTTGTAGCTTAATAACAAAATACTGTATGAGATTTGTCCTTTTCTAAAGAAAAATAAGGTAATTGTTTTCACTATAATCTCTTTTTAAATAGTTAAATTGGATTAAGGTTATAAAATCGGATTTATCTTCTAACAAATTCGGATTTGGTAGTTTTTATACCTTAAATATAAATTTGATATTCTTTAAAGTTTAATGACGTTCCATTTATGATCATTGTTAATAGTAATAACTTGCTGTAAACTATATAAAATATTTTTACACAGCTTTATATCTTGGATGATGTAAGGTCTTTTATATCTTGCATAATATATTTACTTATATAACTTTTGAATTAAGTAGGCTTACAATTATAATTCTCTTACAAATGATTTGAATATTAACATTTATTTTTCGCTAAAATAATCCATATATGTGTTCAAATTTATAATTTTGTTTATTTTATACCGATATAATGTAACATAAGGACGATATTTACTTTAGGTTTCAATCTATAGGGAACGTTTTTTTGCTACTTAACGTTTCTATTCTCTCTCGAGAGGGTTTTAAATTTTTAAATCCTCTCACCAGGGAAGACACAATTTAAAAATTCGAAAGTTTATATTCGTCTTTAAATTGACAGAGAGACGAAATACCGATTGTATGTGCACTAAATAAAACAGAAAATCAGTTATACAGCTTTCAATTCTTATCTCTTATAACGGAACCATTCAGAAAATTTTTTATCTTACTATATTTGATTTTTTCGTAAAATAGAGAAATCTATTTTTATAATCATAGAAAAAAGCCAATGTTCATGTATATATGTATATACATTATGTAGAAATAAGCCCATTTATTCTCCATTTATTTTTTAACGTTTACGATTTCCACCATTAGTTCAGGAACGGGAGGCAATTTACAGGAAAATTTGACATTCAGATGGAATTGAACTTGTTTTAATAGTGACTGTTGTATTCGTGTAACAAAGATAAATCGACGCGAAAAGTTTAATANAATTTAAAGAGGTTTTAATTTTGATATGTGTAGTACACTTATTGTTCTTTGGGCTTCTTACGAAAATAATTTATTTAATAACCTTCAAAAATTTTCGCGGCACACCGGTTGAAAATCACTGTAGTAGAGCTTCGATGTTATGTAATTATGATGTGACAATGCCGAAGGGCCTCCCTATACTTCGGCACCACGTGACCGAAGGGTCGACATCGCGTCGGCGAATCCAAAGTGGATCGCAATGACAATTTTCGTCAGGACTGACACCACTGTGTCTTCACGGACAGACACAGAAACCATTGTGTTCTCGCGCAAACGATCGCGTGTGTGAGCAAACGTATTTGGGATGGAGGGAGAGACAGCGCACCGGAAGTGACTTACTCAGAGACGGGTTAACGTAACAACTATTTAATTGGTAACTATAGGCCATACAGGATATAAAATATATCGATTCTAAATATGCTAGCTATTAGAGGTCTTTGCTACAATGGATATTAGATATAGACAATAGACATTAAAATAGATCTAAGATTTCGGTTACAGTTCCGCGGTTCTCGAGAGAGAGAGTTTACATAAGTTGCGCGTGGCGATAAATACCTGGAGTTGAGAAGGTCCACAAGAGTTGTCGTTAAGGTGGTGATCGTCGAGAAAGTTTATCCAAGAAGTTGTCTTTATGGCACAATGTTCTGCAATATCCAAAGTGAGTAGGTGATATCCGAGTGGGCACTGACAGTTAGTTGTGGGAGGGATTTCGGGATGATCGTACTCCTCGAAGAACGGGCGACGACTGCCTCACTTTGTTGTTTTGTTTTCAGGTTGTATTGTTGAAACGGAGATATTAGGTCGAAAGGTGGTGAGAAAGCATCGTTAATAAGTCTTAACAGATGTTTAGCTCCCATGTTTAAAAGTTGAGTTATTGAACGAAAGTATAGCTACACTGTGAAATGATGAAATGAGATAAACATACTGAAGGTCTGGATTCGGATCCTTACAATGATATATATTAAGAACTTTTTTAAATATTGAAAACTATAATCTAAAAATAAAAGTTTCAGATGAAAAATATGAAAGTAAAATTTGCTTTCATAATGATTTTTTCGCGTATAAAATCCATTGTTTAATATTATTAATGCCAAAACCTCTGAACAACGACCACTGATGACAACAATGGTCGTCGTTTAGAGTTCGACTGTATATGAAATTTCTTAGTAAATTAAATTATAGTGAATGTTGCGTAATTTATAAAACATTTTACATATTATTCTTTAATTTATCTATAATTAATCTCATTTTAATAATAATAATAATAATACATTAATCTTTCTAACTTCTAACTATGAAACTAGAGCCATAACATATATTGGATTGGTTTCTACATTCCTGAATAATAAGAAATTCATATGCTAAAATGTATATTTTACTATATATTTAATGATTACTAGAAAAAAAAACATTTTGTAACCAAAAGAACACAAGAAATAGAAACTAAATGCGTTTGGCAGGTCTTGTTTGACAATTGGAAGTTGAAGAGAAGCTTAAATATTAGATACAACACGATTGCATTTATTTATAATCATACTTTTATTAATTGAAAGGTAATCTTTTAAAATTATTGTGCTTTAAATCCTTCGGAGAAGTAAGTTATAGTACAGTATCAATATTAGTTCTTATTTATTTTATTTTATTTTTGCAAATTGTCAGTGTAAATAGAGATAAAATTTAGAGTAAGTCGCATAAATTTTCATTATAAGATTTTAATTATTGAAAGTAAGTTAAAACTTTTTATAATAAGTTAGATAACAATCTTTATTTTGAGTGTGTTTGCAATTGGACAAGATGGAATCGTTTCCTTCTACAAACATTTAAATCATAGAAAACTGTTTTCCTTTTAGTTGTTAATGGATAAATACCGGCAATATAGAGCCATTGAACTCTAAACATAACAATTTGCAAGACAGTTAATTGTGTAACATAAACTCTCAAATGCTGCTTCCTGGATTTAAGCAGCTTGTAAGTTCTGCTTCTATTTTGTTGGTAGCAGATGGTCGACATCGTGTAAGGAAGCTGGTGAAAGTTATTGATTGCGGAATTTTGAGTAGACCTCTTAACAGCAAACACTAGATNTATTTAGTGACGAAAGTTTTAAATTAAAAATTCGAAAATAATAATAATACATTAATCTTTCTAACTTCTAACTATGAAACTAGAGCCATAACATATATTGGATTGGTTTCTACATTCCTGAATAATAAGAAATTCATATGCTAAAATGTATATTTTACTATATATTTAATGATTACTAGAAAAAAAAACATTTTGTAACCAAAAGAACACAAGAAATAGAAACTAAATGCGTTTGGCAGGTCTTGTTTGACAATTGGAAGTTGAAGAGAAGCTTAAATATTAGATACAACACGATTGCATTTATTTATAATCATACTTTTATTAATTGAAAGGTAATCTTTTAAAATTATTGTGCTTTAAATCCTTCGGAGAAGTAAGTTATAGTACAGTATCAATATTAGTTCTTATTTATTTTATTTTATTTTTGCAAATTGTCAGTGTAAATAGAGATAAAATTTAGAGTAAGTCGCATAAATTTTCATTATAAGATTTTAATTATTGAAAGTAAGTTAAAACTTTTTATAATAAGTTAGATAACAATCTTTATTTTGAGTGTGTTTGCAATTGGACAAGATGGAATCGTTTCCTTCTACAAACATTTAAATCATAGAAAACTGTTTTCCTTTTAGTTGTTAATGGATAAATACCGGCAATATAGAGCCATTGAACTCTAAACATAACAATTTGCAAGACAGTTAATTGTGTAACATAAACTCTCAAATGCTGCTTCCTGGATTTAAGCAGCTTGTAAGTTCTGCTTCTATTTTGTTGGTAGCAGATGGTCGACATCGTGTAAGGAAGCTGGTGAAAGTTATTGATTGCGGAATTTTGAGTAGACCTCTTAACAGCAAACACTAGATGACGATATTATTTTTAATCTTGAACACGTTTAAGCACAAAAGTTGATTTAGTTGTACGAATTTAATATCTCTTCACGATATTGATTGTCAAATTTGATTTGTTTCCTTATGTTTAAATTACTAAATTTCATGATTAATAGAAGACTTTGAAGATGCTTATGTTGTTCAGAGTATTGTACTTATCGTTTAGTTTTTATTATTATTATTTTTTTTTAAAGTCAATTTGTATAATGATAGAGAATTTTTGAATAATTGAAATGATCTGCAGTAATAAGAACTAAATATAAAAATTTAATGAAATGAGGCACGTAAAACTTTTTATATCTAATAATTATTTTAGTTTAAAAAAATGAAGTAGTTTTGTAATTGTTTTCATTTATTTTTTCATTAATTTTCTATCACGGTATACATGTTCACAACGCACTTCATCTAATGAAAGCATTTGCCAGTTTATTTTAAACTTTAAATATGAAAAATATTATTTCAATTTGAAGAAATAAAATCTTTTTACCACATTTTTTTAATGTACCACCTCGAAATACGCAACACGACAAAGACAAACGAACAAAAAGGGTTCAGAATTATATTAATGTATACATTTACATAACTCACCCCTTGCAAAATACTCATATTTTTCTATAAAAATCCGTGATATTTATTTTCATTTATCGTTCAAAACTTGTTGAATAGTGTGTACGTGCGAAAATCCTAAAGAGGAAAATGGATATTTTGAGTAGATATTACTATAAATATGTCATCGTAACGACGCTGCAATAGAAGAATTTAAAAAATCCATTACTGTAGAAAGAGAAGAGAAAAGAAATAACAAAAATAAAGTCAATTATTATTTAAGACGAGTTTTTATTTAAGTAAGACGTTAATAAAATAAATTCTTCGATATTATTACGTTAAAAAGTACAAATAATAAATTTGATTTAAAAAAATAAACTGTATTTAATGGTTCCCTCGAAATATATTTAATCAAAAGCCAGTTAAGATTACCAACGAGTGGTGGCAAGTGCCTAGTGGTATAGTCAACATAATTTGTCGACATGACAAGCTTCACATTCTACAGGTGATACAAGTAATTTATCACATCACTCAGCCTCTTACATCCACATAATAGACCAAACGGAGCAATGGGTTATTATTAATATAACTTCTGGTGGTTGGTAGTTTACAGGATGTAATAATCAGCTACTGAATTAACTTTCTTCTCTATTCAATCTATTCCTTTTGTTAATACAAACCGAAAGTTCTAAATAAACTTTCCTCTAGGATTGCTTATTGATAAATTAACTACGAAGCGCATTAAAAAGGATTTTAATAAATTAAATCAATTTGTTACATATTTATAAGATTTTTGCATATTTATAAGTTATTCTTTGCTGATAACAAAGTTTCTGGTTGTTGCTGTCTAAACTCTATAGAAGATTGCTGTCTAAACCCTCTTTAGATGTCAGTTAAAAATTAATCCGATATTTAGTTTGCTCAATAAATGCCAGGAAGTGGTGCGTGTGTAGCATTATATAAAGCATAAAATTAACCTCTATTCAAGCTATTATTGTTTTCAAGTTTAAACTTCTCTTTATTGTTATCAAAAATTAAATATTATAATACATTATAGAGAGAATCCGAGATCCATAAGACATTTTTGGGATATTTGCCAATTTTCGGTGGCTTTATGTACTTGTAAATGTCAAATATTTAGAATTTAGTTTACACGAAGGTGTTTCGAATGCTTTATAAATCGTTTGAACTACAATTTACATGTTTAATTTAATCGAGCATATTCTGTGGATTTGCTAATTTTGTGCTAAATCGAATATGGCAACGTCTTCATATTCAATTCAAATTAACAATTATAGAAAATATTCTTATAAGTCATTATTTTTTTTTTTAGTTATTTCAGAGAAAGAATATATGCAATTTCCACTCGTGTTATTTTATTTAATACAAATACTTCTGGTTTATCTTACATTGATAATCACGTATTCCTCTTAGAGGTTGGTGTATTGTTTGAAAAGCCACGTGACAATTATTAATTATTCTAGACACTTTTTAACGCATATTCTTGTCTGTATTTGTACATTAATATACATTTTAATGGCTTTTAATTAATAATTGTGTTTCCATAATAGAAATTATATAAAAACGTCCTACAAACAGTCGTCGATTTAAAGTAACATAAAATAATGAAAAGCAAAAAATTTTAATTAAATTTTAATATGTTTATTTAGTTATTTTCTTACCTTTCAAATAATTTTAATGTTGTTTAATCTCTTTACAGTTATTTATTATATAAAAATAAGTTTAAAAATTGCACAAAACTGAGATTTTTCGATACATTTATCCTGATGTATTGTAGTTTATTTGTATTTTCTGCTATATATGTATATAAATTAGCTGAAAATAATAATTCTATTTTATTAAGTAATAAAATATACCAATTAACTATGAAAATAGTATAAATTTTGTATTTAAAATGCTAAAATATATTTGAATATTATGAAATAGTTCTTACTCACGAAAGAATTTCTATTGTTTTATTGATGTCAACTTAATTTAATATAAATCGTGAGAAATACTTGAACTTTAAGTACACTTAATAGAGTCGGTTACTTTTGAAGTAAAGTAAAAAAAAATGGAATTTGNTCATTCGCATTTTATCGTTTCTTTAAAAGCATAATTTTAAAAAATTTATTAAATATTTAAACATAAACGCCTTTCCATAAAAATTCTTTAAGGAATAACATAATTAAAATAAACTTTTTAATGTTAAAAAATTAAAAAAAACTTTGGTTTTCTGAGTTGTAATAGGTCTATATATAAATAATCGGTTGTTAATATTTTCAAAATTTTAAACTTTTGGAGATTAATTATTTCCCCCAATTCTGCAAAGCTGTGAAAATTCTGAATAAATTTATTAATATTTTACCTTAAAAAATGTTTGTTGTTTTATTTTAAGCATTAGTTAATTTATAGATCTGTACAAATATATAATTAGTAAGAATCAGGGCCGTCGAGAGGGGGAAGCTGGGGATTTTTCCCCAAATTCGGAGAAAAGTTAGAGCCCTGTAGTAGTTTCTATTCCTATAAATTAATGTTATTTTTACTAATAAAAAAAGAAATCTTTGTAGAATACGAAAAATATTTCTTAAGAAAAAAAGCATTCTACATATTTCATATGTTTAAAAATAATGACAAAAGAGACTTCTCTACCCCTGGGCTGCAAATAAGCTCTCGATGCTCTGGTAATATATCAAAAATGTGAAGAATTCTATTTTATTAAGTAATAAAATATACCAATTAACTATGAAAATAGTATAAATTTTGTATTTAAAATGCTAAAATATATTTGAATATTATGAAATAGTTCTTACTCACGAAAGAATTTCTATTGTTTTATTGATGTCAACTTAATTTAATATAAATCGTGAGAAATACTTGAACTTTAAGTACACTTAATAGAGTCGGTTACTTTTGAAGTAAAGTAAAAAAAAATGGAATTTGCTTTTATGAATTCATCAAGAACTGTTTTATTATTTTAAATAAGATGCTGAGGATACAGAATTTGCAATAACTAATTCTAAGTGGGCGAACTTCTTCCAGCATTTCAATAAATTTCGATCCTACACGTCTTTTTTGCTTTTTATATATTTTTTTATCATTTCTTTGTCTTATCTCTGTTTTTGGCATTAATTTATATTTTTCAAAGAATAAAAATGCAATAGAAATATCACGTTCATAGTTGATTCTTAATAAGAGATTTATTGCATAAAAAATTTTATTTTCATAAAAAAGTTATAAATTTAACTGATTCGTTGCCTAAGACATGATATAATTTACATTTTGATCAAATTTACTGAAAAATTCACTGTTATTTATATAAAAAAGTAGAGCTTAAATAAAATTATTAAAAATTCTGAATATACTTCAATTGTATGAAAGGTATTTTTTTTTAATATAAATTTAAAAAATTAGTTAAAAATATTTTTTCTAATGCTGAAAAGTTATTTAGATATTCTTTTTTCTGGATATTAATTAATTAATTTATCTAAAAATTATTAATAAACATTTAAAATAAAGTATTAGATATTTAAACTAAGATTTCTAACACAAAACGTTACAAAAATAACCTAAATTTAGTAAAAATTTTAATGAAAATTGAACTAACTTTGATATGATCTTTGTAAATTATTATTGGGAANTTTTCTATAAGAATTTATATAATACTTATTTCTTAAAATGATTAAGATTCATTTAATTTTTTTCAATATTAATAAAATTTTTAAATAAATTATTAAAATCATATTCGAATTTATTTAGTTCATTATTCGCTTTAGACTTCACTATTACTTCATTTTAGTCTTACAGAAAGACAGAAATTATTACAAAAAAAAAAACCAATATACGTACTGAACTTTAAATCTTTTTTGTGATTGTATTGCCATGTTATAGAATTTTCTGGGAAATATTCGAACATTCTTTTGTAAGTAAAGCTGGAGAATATCTGAAACGAAACCACTTTTATTCTGATATTTCAATCGAAGTTCAAGAAGAAAACTAGTTTCTTCAGATTTAGTATGTAATTTCACCGAATTTTTAAAGAAAGTTCTTTTATCCAGACCTCTATAATAGACAATATAACTAGATAGATCTTTCCATATTATTGTTTTTCTTCTGATTTTCCTAAAAATTTAACAGATGAAAGATTTATGTTTTTGTCTGTTATATTTCCTATCATATTTCAAACTGACTAAATATTTTTTTTCTGTTTATTATTTATATCCAGACATAGTATTAAAACGCTGTGCATTTCCCATTTAGCGTTCTTTTCAACGGGAGATAATCTAATCGATCTCAAGATATACGCTTGTCGAGATAAATTTTTTTAAATTATCATAAAGAAACCATACTGAAGGGTTTTACTCTTTTATAATGCTGGTTTTTTTTTCTTTATTTTCCTTAAAAACACCATGATTCAAATATAGGGTGATCAAGAAGTCATTCTATCTTTTGTAATATGGGCTGTTTTGATTATCCTGCATCTTATATCTCTGAAAAATATATTCATAGAAATGTTCATTTTACCTTGTGACATTCCGTTAAATATTATTTTTACAATAAATATAATTTATTTTTAAATTATCAGTTTTGTATTCAGCGTAATTAAAATATCTGTTGTAATTATTAAAAGTAAATATTTAGATAATATTATATAGGGTTAGTCCAAATATCAGTTAACCGATATATATTTTAAGATATTTTAAGGATAGTTGAAATATGCTAATAGTTAACTGATTTTTGAGCCATTCTGTATTTATATAATACTTAAATAATGTCATAAATAGATGACTGATTATCTTTTATTTTTATAGAAAATGAAAACTTGCTTCTTAGGATTAAATGAAAGTTTGCTTTTTCTTTTTAAATCTACACTAAATATAAATTTTCTAATAGCAAATTTCAATTACATAAAAATAATTGTATGTTATTTTATTTTAAATAATTGAATTATTTTAATATTATTTTTGAATTTTACTCTGAAATTATAATCGAAATTTCTTTCGATTTATTTCATTATTTTTTTTAATGTTCGAAAATAAATATATTCCTTAAGAATAACTTATAATTTTTAAATATAATAATAATTATTGTTAAGAAAAAAATCTCAGAAATGTTTTAAGCAGATAGTAATATTTAAATTTTGATATCATTAACTTTTCCAATATTTCCTTTAATTTTATAGCTTTAGGCCCAATTCTTAATTAACTGCTAATTATTAAAGTGGTACTGAATGCACTATAAAATGTAATTTAAATAAAATTGAAAAAAATAAGTATATGAAAATCCTTAAATTGAAATACAATATATTTTTTTCTTCAATTTTTTAATGTTATAATTTCCTCGTTAAAATCTGAATTATATTAGAAAAATTTACAATAAACTTTAAATATTTCATTAAATAACGTTAAATATTGTTATTTTTAGAGATTAGTATTTTGTGTTATTTTAACAAAATTATATTCAATAATATTTCTAAAAATATTAAATCGATAAATAAATTTATCTCATTTTAACATCTTATTTAAACAAATTTTCATGTCTGTCTGCCTTAAACATGAAAGAGTATTGTTGTAAACATTCGTTTAAGTATGCAAAATGTTTATTAACACCACAAATTGATAGATTTGATTATTTATTAAAGGTTAAGTATCATTTACATGACTTAAGTGACAATTAATTTTAAATATATATTGTTTGTACTAATTAAAATGAACAACTTCGAAGTATAATTTAGTTAAAGTTATCTGGAATAAAACAGTTCATTAGTTAAAGAATCATTTCAAATGTTTACTGTATTGATCAATTTAAATTAACAGTTAAAATCTGAATGACTTGTTACTCATTTAGTTCGACAAGTTTAAACGAATTGTATGAATTAAATTATATTTATTTCTTTATATATATAGCGTTAAAATTGCAGTCAGAATTATTAAGTAATCTCAAGCATTTACGTAACTTCTAGATCTAAATAGTTTCCTATTTGATATGAAAATGTGAGGTGTTGGTGAATATTAAATCCGAAGAGAGAATAATATCAATATTTGTTCACAGTCAAGATGAAACTAAGTTGGATAAGAAAACATCTATCTTATCATAATTTAAGAAAATATATTGTGTAGCGACTTAAAAGTGTTTTATTTATTATTAAATGTATAGAAATATAGAATAACAATAATAAAACATTTAATATTAATATTATGCAAAATTTTCTCTACTTTCTCCTTAATTCAGCGATAAACTTTTATGGTTAGACAGTAAAACCTGTCTTAAACAGAAAAAAATAATTCGGTACATTCCGATTGACACAGGTTACACCATTATTACCACAAAATAACACCGTTTAAATAATAATTCAAGTAACGTATTCTCATGAATTTGTAAGTTATTTTTTATTATTTTGATTTGTCATATTTTAAATTATATGATAAAAAACAATAGATTTTATTAAATAAATTTTATTTTTACTTTCCCGGCTGTTATATATAACAGAGGGAAAGTATGGCAATCGATCAAAAAGTAACCCCAAAAATTTTTTACATTTTTGGACTTAGGACACCTTGAAACGTCGAGAAATGCAAAACAAAAAATTCGGGATAATTTCTGCATGCATGGATATTAGTGTGTATGTCTGTGGGGAGAGGCATGATTTTTTCACACTGTTTGAAGCTTAATAACTCCTATGCTTCCTGTCGAAAATTTCTAAATTTTGCAGGTTTGTGTATTAGGGGGATCGATGCTATTAAATTTTGGAGGTTAAAGGTCGAGGGGTGGGGGAGATAATGGAAGTTGTGTGTATCTCGATTAGGGTCGGTCTTAATGATGATTTTACTCGTTATTAGCATTTACATTTTTTTTTTTTTTTATAAAACCCATCCCTACCCTCAAAATTAAGGTTTTTGCCATTTTATAATAGTTAAAAATATAAAAATAAATATTTTTAATAAAATAGAATAACAGATGGTGCTATTAAAATTTTAAATATTGCCGGGAAAGTTGAGCAACTCGTTTGCTAGTTTTTTAAATGTTACGAAAGTTTAAAAGTTTATATAATCCTATCATTTGAGTTATAGTCTTCGTTTTATTAAAGGTAAATTACATAAAAGAAGTTATAACTTTGAAATATTACAATTGTTCATTATTTTTCTTTAAAAAAATTATTAAAATATAAAATTTTATATGTTTTTTTTTTAAATCAGTTAATGTAAAATCGTAAAACCGTGTTCGTTATTTTTAAACCGGAAATTATTAATTTAAAAATAAATTTTTGAGAAACTGATACAATTACAAAGTCTTTGACCCTAACAATTGTTTTCAGTTTCTAATTTCTTTTTATCTCGACTTAAAACTTCTAATAATATCAACAAAATCAACGTAAACTTTAATGAGTCAAACATAGGATTAATTTATTTTCCTTATATAAGTTCTTATAGACTTATATGAGAAAAAATAACTTAGTAAGAAGTAATTAATCATTCGGTATTTTCGAAATAGCTCTTTAAATCCGAGAGGACAGTAGAAGACTTTATGTAACGTGTATATATATATATATATAATTGTATACTTTTTCTCGAAGATTTAAAGTTTAAAAGTAAATAAATGCAGTTATATGTTTTAGCTTCTATTATAAAAGTATAAAATTTTATATTTACTAAAAGAAAAAAATAATAAATAACTACTCGATATTAATAATACGGTTTACAGTTTTCTGTCTATAATTATTTTATAGAAAATATTGGTAAAACAGCTTTAGTTTAATCGCCAACCTTACGTCCTACTTTATCCTCTATTTCCCTGTTCTTAATAATTATAAAATCACGCATAAATAAATATAATAAGTATACGTGAATTGAATGACATTACAATTATAAAGCAAATGACAGGTGGAACATTTTTTTTACATTTGTCAATAATTATTATTCATGACAAATTAAAAAATGTTATTAATAAAATGCTTTATCAATTTTCTATTGGTATCCATCTGATTGAATATTTCATGTATTTGTGAACTTTTCTGATAATTTAATATTAACTCACCATGTTTTATGTATGTGTAAACATTCTTTGCTTTCTCTTTAAAAATACAAAACTCGTTTACCCGATTTTATAAACGCATCAAGTTATTATTGAAAATACTAGTTATTTCCGGAAAATCTGGACACCACTAACTGTAAAATTGTCATCTTGACTTACAAAGATCTTACTTTGTTTGGTATTATCGTGTCATTATACATTCAGAATTTTCTCTATTGTAAGATAACTCTTCTCCTATTTAATAATAATTTATAAATAACCAAACTAAGTAGATTTGTGAATTATCAACTACTTTAATAATGAAATTCTATTTGGAAATATTCACTATAAATTATATTTATGTTATAAGATGTCACGAAGATTCTTCTAGAGCCAGTTTGAAATAAATATGATATCTTGCGGGTATACGATACTCTTATTAATAATTTAGTTAGAACATAATAGAATGAATCATAATGACGTTTATTTGTTTCAATAAAATTCTGTTAAAATTGTTTTCTTGTGTAAAAATATTGAAATTAATTAAATGTATTCAAATTTTTCGCTTTCTTTTTCAATTATATATCACCAATTTAAGTCCGTAAGAGTCCTTAAGAGGTAATAAGAAGTAAAATTTTTGATGGAACTCGAACAAAATATTGTTGTTTAATATTGTATAAATAATCCATATATAAATATGTTTAATTTATAAAATTAAAATATGTAATCATTATGTACAAGTTTAATGTATTTAAATGCTATAACTACACTGCTTTATTTTTGCATTCTCAGATGGAAGGGATCAATTTTCCGTCTGGGATTCAATAAAGTATTAACTAAATACTAATTTAAGTGAAAAGTTTCTAAACTGTATTGTATACTAGTAGATTAAGACCTTCCTGGCCCCTAAGCACAGAAGATTGGGACCATCTACATAATTTTACATCATAAACTAATTGTTTATGATGTAAAATAATTAAATTAATTTAATTAAACAATAAATATTTATGTATTAATGTCAACAAGGGCATTGCTGGAGATATTGTTGACTGATTCTGAACAACAAACAGTATGTATTATAGAATTTTACAATAAATATACAACAATTATAACTAAATTAACTGAAAAATCAATGTAAAAATCATGAATATTCGTGAATATTTACAGTTAAACCTGTCTAAAATGGACATTCACCAATTTAGCGTGAAAAAAAAGCAAAAAAACCCGTATAAAGCGGTATTCTTTTCATAATGAAAACACGAAACGTGTACGAAATTTAAACCTGTTAACGCGGAAAATTCTAGCCAGAACCGTGGAGTTCCGTCTTAGGCAGGTTTTAACTCATTTACTTATAAATGAACACGAGAAATATTTACCCTACTTTCATAAAAGTAAAACTTTCAATTAATATTTATTTTATGAAAGATATTAAATGTTTTTATGGCTATTTTATTAATCATTAACATTAGTAAACTGTTAAAGACACGTATATAGAAAGGGGAAGAGCATTAAAGCGAGAAAACGAAAATAAATAAAGCTGTCGAGAGGTTATTAAATGGAGTTTACTTTGGAAATGATCCAAGTTTGGCATCATTAACATGAAAATAATAAGGGTGAAACCAAGGGACGTGTCAATACAACACACTGGCCATTCGCAAAAGGGAGGATTTTCTATGCCAAAATGGGCCCTATTTAGGTGTTAGTCGCGTGAAGAAAATCCGGAAAACTCCCCGACTGACTACAAGTGTTGAGTGGTGTTATTTACTCGGTCACTGGTGTGATAAAATAATAGACACAATGGTAATTATCTGAACAACTTTTAACATACAAGAAGTCCCATAATTTAGGAGTTATGTCGATCTTTGTTTTACTATTTAACACGTGAGTTAGGAGGATTCACTTCAAGTTATTTTAATGAGGATCCGCAGTATGAAAATTCTGAAAACTCTTCAGTAACTTCATGTCACTGTCAACTCCATTAGCAAAGTAATTTAAATTTGTTCCTCCACACATACCCAGACTTTACCTGTAAAACATTAAAACAAAGATCAACCTAACCCTTATGGTTCCTGACTTATGGCACTTTCTGTTCCTGACTTTACGGGGGGTGTCCTATAAGTCAAGAACAGTAGTTACTTCATATAGAGCGTATATAGCAGTGTTAAGATATAGTTTTTCTCGATTGTTGCGTGTCAAAACAAAAGCCGAAGTGTGTTTGCGAGTGTTCGAAATTAAAAAGGAAAAAACACACTTCGTGACAGGAAATTTCAAGTAACTTATTCCTTTTTATGCACTTAATAATTTCTGAAATTTCTAGTCATCAATCAACGTCATAAGCTATCACTTTTTAATTATTTGCATGCAGTAAATAATGAATAAAGAATAAAAAACTATTCACACTTCTTATTATTAATTAATAAAAATTACGTACTACCTAAAGTTACACTAGTCAGTCGAGAAAGAATTAAATATTAATGGACACTGTAATCAACGAAGCGTACACTAGCTAATTGTTTTTATATTAAATACTTCTTTACACGAAAATTACGTGTGGATGACTAAAAAAAAAGACAAGATGCTTACCAAATATAAGCATCCATTATGAAGAAGATACACAATAGAAAATTACGTATCCAGAACAGGTGTTGTGAGTGACACTACAAGTTAGAATAGGCGACAGAGTGTAGAGGGACACGTCAGTCCACACATCTGAGTGAATCTAGTGTGCTGCACAGAGTACAGTGTCGATTGTACAGACCCACAGCACCGTCTGGCGGTATGAAATGCCGAAACACTACCTTTACGTCACATAGAAGAAACGTTGTGTTTCTTCTATGTGACGTAAAGGTAGTGTTTCGAGCGCGTGCGAAATTAGTATCGATTACAAATTTACATTTTTAAGTTTTTATCGTTTATCGTAAACATTTTTCTATTGTTACAAGCACACAGAAGAAGAGAGAAGAGCGGAAAGGACAATAGAAAAAGACACAAGCGACGAAAACAATTTGAGAAAATAGAAAAAGTAATTTTAATAAACAAAAATTTCATTTACGTTACATTCGATAAAACAAAAGTCTTTCGTGTTTTTACTTTCCAGGCTATTATATAACAAAGAAAGTGTGGAAATCAGTCAAAACTTCACCTCCCCCCGAGATTTATACATTTTTTGAACTGTAAAATGTAAAAATATTGCGGTGTTTTCTGTATTTATGAGTAATAGTGTTTGTGATGTTTAGGCGAAAGTTTAGGGGGGTGTAAGGCACGGTTTTGTTCTCCCAATTTGAAGCTTAATAACTCACGTTCCTTTTGTCGAAAATTTTTAAAATTTCGCACGAAGGTTTGTGTGTTAGGGGGAAATGTTTTTCGAAATTTTCAGGAAAACCGTATCATTGGTTGAGGAGATATGGCCCCGCATCTTTAACATCTCTCGAACCAACCTGAAGACTTATAAAGATAATTAATGGGGGTGAAAACAAATAAAGAATGCCTGGAAAGTTCAGCATCAATTAATCTATAGAGGAAAATATTAAAAATACTTTTAATGCACTATACTTATAATAAAACTATCGAATGCATGGGAATAATACCTTTCACAAAATAAATAAAATTGAGTCACGATCTCAACCTCCCTCCTCTTCACCAATCATATTCTCACTGTTATAAATAATAAAGAGAAACGAAGTGGAACGTCATAAACTTCAAATACAAGTGAAGTGGAATCAATTGAAAGTGGCTGCTTCCAAAAAAAAAAAATCGATGGTAATGGAAAATAATATAAAAAGTACTTTGTTTCTTATATATTGAAGCGTTAAACACAATAGTAATAAAGAACTTTAAACCTCGTTTGCTTTACAAATTCATCACACTTAAAACGATAAAGCCAACGAGGTTCATAGTTATTTATTACTATTTAATAGATAATACAGATTAGAAGCAAGAGGACCTATTTTTCTGTATGTAAGGTTGTTCATCCATTTTGAACCTTAATAACTCCTGTGTTGTTTGTCGAAAATTTCGGAAATTTTTCAGGGAGATTAGTGTATTAGGGGAATTGATGTTGATAGATTTTGGTGGTTAAAGGTTTAGGGGGTGGGGAATTAAAGAAGGTCAGTTAGTAAGGCTGCGAGTAAAGATTAAAGATGAGCGGTTTAGGAAGGAGAATATTTTGTATATGTACTTTAAAGTTGTTCATAAATAGTTCATATAAGAGTGCCAGAAACGTTTTGATAAGAGATTTAGGAGAGTGAAAAGGGTGGACAAAAAATCGGTTTTTCTCGAGTGCAAGTTACATTCGAGCATGTACTATCTTTGAGGTTTGGCCTAGCTAAACTTCGATGTAAACAATGATCTGCAACAAGATACAGGGGTAGAAAACTCTGACGAAGCTATATTTAAACCATTAATTATGAGTGTGAACTATCAATCCTCATAACTAGTGTAACGTTTCATAAACACATCATTTAAAAAAGCTACAAAAAAGAAAGGGAAGAGTTGAATATTGATCTTCACAAGACAATTAAAGTGTCAGCTCAAAGAAACACACACACACACACACAATATTTTGTCTTGTACTGTACAGTACATCTCTATACGAAATCACCTGTTTCTGTTATATTCATAGTCTTCATTATTCGTTGAAACCGGATTCATTTCTGCATCAGAAAATAACCGAAATTATAATTTTTAGTCATAAAAATGTAAATTTTGAAAATAATTTGCATATTATTTTGTTATTTAACTCAATTTAAAGCTGTTATTTACATAAAAAACACGGGATTAGTCTCAAACTTTGACATTTTATTTCAAATTAACTACGTTGTTTCTGTAACAATAAACATCATCAGAGCATTTTAAAACTCTTCAAGAAGACTTTTAAAGTACTGTTAAAAACCTCACAGTTGGATCTGCGCGTTACTCTATACACATTAATGCGATATTCAAATTCATGTCACACTTTCTACTGCCTATTTTATGGGGTAGACCCTTGCAACTTCTTGCAAACTGACAATATCTTTGCAACCTCATTCTAATGTATATTTATTTACTAAGGCTATATGATCTAGACCCTAAAAATTATGTAAGTTTTAATATTCATAACCATTAACATAATTTTTAGTGCCTTCTGTTAAGTCTTTTCAGCATGTAGATACTAAGAGGGTCTTCTTTTTAGCAAGCACATTATTTTTTTTTGTGGCACTAAGAGCCTTTATAGCAAATACATTATAGGTTCTGTGGCACTAAGAAGGTCTTTTTAGCAAGCACATAATGGTTTTTGTGACACTAAGAGCCTTTTTAGCAAGCACATTATGGTTTTTGTGACACTAAGAGCGTTTCTAGCGAGCACATTATAGGTTCTGTGACACTAAGAGCCTTTCTAGCAAACACATTATAGATTCTATGGCACTAAGAAGGTCTTTTTAGCAAGCACATTATGGTTTTTGTGACACTAAGAGCCTTTATGGCAAACACATTATAGGTTCTGTGGCACTAAGAAGGTCTTTTTAGCAAGTACATTATGGTTTATGTGGAACTGAAAATTATGGATTCTCCCAGGCCAGATGATGAGGAATGTACTGACACCCGTACGAACTACACCTTTAATTTTTAGTGTCTAGGTCTTCTAGCCTTAACTTTCATTGTTTAAGTAACCTACAAACAATAAGATTTTTACATCCCCTCGACGAAAATGCATGTCGAGAAAGTATAGAACTTATGATTTGTACGAATTTGATTGATCTAGATGTCTTTCTATCTACGATTTGATCCAAGAAACGTTGGAGATAACATTAAAACTAGCGATTTCCTTTTTGATTAAATCACACTTATGACACTGGTGAGAAGTTTGATCGAGTGAAAAGGATGATTGATCGATTGGAACGTGTATATTTCTTTTCATCTCAACCCTATTTTAAAAATATTTTTAAAAGTTTACTTATTATTGATTGGTAAACTTTTTCAAAGGTCCTCCCTACAGGAGAAATTTTGTTTTCTCAAAATAGTAGAATTATTGATTAATGCTAAGACGTATCGTGACTTAGTATCTGGGTCATTATTGAAGGAATGTCATGTAATTTTTGTGTTGCCGAAAAAAAAAATATATATATCAATATTGCGTGACCGATTATAATCGTAACGACGTGTCACGTAAATAGGTTGTTGCGTTACAAACATTTTTAATGAAATTCTAGAGTATTTTCTAGACGTTATGAATATAGNAACGAAAATGAAAATTTGCTTGATAATTCAACTACGCTTGTTGGAGAACAATAAAAACACTACACTCAACAAGCCACCAATAAAACTCAACTGCCTAACCTATAACCAAAGTCTCCTTTTAATTTGTTTTTAAAAAAAAGCGCTTGACAAACTTGCCCCGCATGCCGAAGTTGCCCCGGTCTCCCCTACGTGTATATCGATTGATGTTTGGTGGAATTAGCTGAAATAACAGGTTATGTGACACTTAGCAGGAAACTAACAGACCGATTGAAAATCAATTTTCTGCTTTTCCCCGGAGCAAGAAGTTAGAATATTCAGTTAAGTGGCCAAAGGACAAACTTTAGAACTTGAGTAATCGAATGTTTGTCGTCCCGGATGACATCGATCATGCATTCAACTTTGTCATCACGTACAGTACAGTACGAAGAGGAACTATTTACTCTTTGTTAACAATTATAATAAACAAATAATTGAGATAATGAATGCGAGTGTTTGTCACGATTGCATCAATTATGCTGGTAAACCGTTTTATACATTAAATACTGTCCTAAGTAAACGGTAAATATTGACAATACTTCACCTGTTTTCCTTAAATTATAATATTATATAATTTTTATTGTAATTTATAATTTTTCAGAATGCATTTTTAACATATCCAATTCTTATTTCGTGATTTACATTATTACTAATCCGTATCATTTTCTCCAGAAAGATGTGGATAAACTCACCAATGGAAACACCACTAAACACCGTGAGTTTGCCCCTCTCCAGCAGACTGGTTACGCGGAGTTTTCTCGGTTTTCTTCACATTTATAACACCTAAATATAGGTCAGTTTTTTTTATAAAAGACCTCCCGGGAGGTACAGATCATCAAATTTTCTGAAAATATCTGGTCAAGTCACGTACGACTCCTTATATCTTGGCTATCAATCAATTATAGTAAATCCTTCACTTTATACTCCATCTTAACTCTAAATTCTCCATCTTATCTAGGAAATCCTTTCTTTACAAAATTTTACAGAATATATTAATAAAAAATAGTGCTTTTAAAAGTAGAATTTTAATTTAGGAAACTTCTTCGCAACTCCAAACTTCTAGTATATCATTTGGCTTACGTTTAAATGTGTAAAAATCTCTTTAATTTCTCGAAAATTGTTTTCTGTCAACACAAAATCTACTTAATTTATTATCTATAACGTAATTTTAATCATATAATTTAACAGGAAGTTTCCGTTTGATGACATTCATACACTAAGGTGTTAAGTGTTGGTAATATTTATAAAAAAAAAACTATCATAACCTCGCCAGGGTGTGGCTTTTTTTTTTATAAAAGGCACACCCTAGTCAAGTACTATTCTGATAATTTCTTTTAAATATAATTACTAACGAACAGTTAATCACAACGACCGTGTGTCTTAGCATTTATCACGAACCTTTAGTTATTTTTCTCACATAATGGAAACTAATTTAAGCAATGGACTAATGGAAACATAAGTCAGAAAAGATTTATGTTTCCACTTTTAAATTAATTTTAACGAAGAAATATATTCATATTTTATTTTCCATTTTCGTAAAAATAAAATGATAATTAAAAACAGAATTTTCAATCATTTAATTTATGCAAAAACGTATCCACCATTGACTGAGTGTATAAAAAAAAACACCGAACATTGGTGTGTTCGCGCCTGGCCAACGTAGAGTTTCCCGGGTTTTCTTTACGTTTACACCTAAATATGGGCCAATTTTCCCATAGAAGGTCTTCCCGAGATTACAACACAACAATTTCAAAACTTACTTCTATTTGTAACATAGAACAATCTATTATCTGAAACTTTTAAACTTCTTCATGATTTCAATGTACCACAAAACCGTAAATATTTATGGAAGATATAAAAGTTTAGATGAGATAACACACGGAAAATATGCCAAGGAAGTGTCATCAAGAAGGACTTTTATGTCATCGAAGACGTAAAGATCATTTTTACATACACCCGAAACTCTTAAGATCAATTGAAGGACATACAATTTCCTATTTTTAAAATTTTTTTAGGATATTTTAAAGCATCTTTTATATAATTTCAAGGTTTTTGTTAAACGATAAGAGGAGAGAAAAATTGATCTCCAGGAAAAAAAATTGAAGGAACTGGAAGACGAGAACATCAATTTTCATTGAAATATCTTTCGAATGCAAGAAGTGTACGGCTAAAGTGTGCTAATAAACTAAAGTACAGATCAATGATTCGTGTCACAACCACTTATTTTCTGCTTTTTTTATGCCCTTTATTCGGGTTAAATCATTAGAGTAGTGCACGATTGCAATTTTCCAGATTGCTGTTGATCATTTGTGAATGGACTACGACCGCATTATTTATTGCATGAATTTTTTTTTTATTTCATTTACAGTATTGAATCTGCAAGCAATCGTTCTCAGTAACGGAATTGCTGATAAATTATAGCAATTGTTCACGTCCAATTTGTCTAACTGTCCAATTATATCGTTTCTAAGGTTGACAGGTAGAAATTTTTCTGTCGTAATCACTTAAATACGATTTAAATAAAGGGTTTTCAGAGTCGATGGTTATGTTTTACTGTCATAAAATTAAATAAGTAGGAAATAACAAAGAATGTGATAATTTAAATGACTAAAAAATAAACAAAAAATAGGTATTTCGAATGAAAAATTTACATATATTACTTTCCTCGTGGTATATATATAACAAAGAAAAAGTATGGCAATGGCTCAAAAAATGATCCCCCCATAAGATTTTTACATATTTAGACTCGGAAATATAAGCAGAATTCATTACTCCAATAAATAATTGTGTATAGAGAATTACTAAATTATTATAGCCCTAGTTATTACGTGAATATTTACACTTAAAATTTGTTTATTTTTGTATAAATACTTGTAAAAAAAATAAATTTTATAAATAGGGATATGATGTGTTGAAAGATCATCTCACAGTAAAGTTTACTTATTAATTTCTGATAATTTTAATATAAAGAATAAAAGGAATAAAGCAATTTATTTTTATTACTCAATAAATCGTTATTTAAATTGGAAACTGCGATAATTTTAGAATTTGGAAAGATTTATTATCGTTAATCTGAAGAAAAACTCTGGCTTAATTTTTATTAAGATAGATGCGAATAATAAATGTCAAAAGTGTAAGATATTAGCACAAGAATAAAATCTTTCCAGAATTAATTTTATATAAAATTGATATATTGGTAGAAAGAATTATAATCGCCTATTCTTAAAGGAAAGCAAAAAACTAAAAAGAAAATACTTAAAATATAACGAGACAGTCAATAAATCAAATTAAATAAAAATTCTAACAACGAGTTGCATAACTTTTCCGGCAAAAAGTTAAAGTTGTACGTTAAGTCCGACCCCATTCCAGATATGACACGTGATTCACCTCTATCTTCCAACCGTTACGAGTTTTAACCACCAAAATTTAGTAGAATAAATCCCCCTAATACACAAACCTCTATGCAAAATTTCAGAAGTTATCGATTAAAAGCATAAAAATTATTAAGCTTCAAAGAAGGCGAACAAAATCGTGCCTCTTCCGTCCATTCATACAGAAAAATCCTCAAAATATTTTTGTATTTCTCGACATTTCAAGGAACTGTGAGGCCAAAAATATAAATTTCTTTGCGGATCATTTTTTTTTGGCCCATCGCCACACTTTCCCTCTGTTATATATAACAGAGCCGGGAAAGTAATATAAAAACTTTTTAAATTATTTACCGGGAAAGTTATAAAACTAAGTATAAGTAACCACTAAGTATACAAGATTTATTCAATACTAAATTGACAATAAAAACTTCTTTGTTTGTATTCTAAAGAATTAAAATATATAAAAATAGAACAAAAACTTACCTCTTTTTACATCATAGATNTATGGCAAACACATTATAGGTTCTGTGGCACTAAGAAGGTCTTTTTAGCAAGTACATTATGGTTTATGTGGAACTGAAAATTATGGATTCTCCCAGGCCAGATGATGAGGAATGTACTGACACCCGTACGAACTACACCTTTAATTTTTAGTGTCTAGGTCTTCTAGCCTTAACTTTCATTGTTTAAGTAACCTACAAACAATAAGATTTTTACATCCCCTCGACGAAAATGCATGTCGAGAAAGTATAGAACTTATGATTTGTACGAATTTGATTGATCTAGATGTCTTTCTATCTACGATTTGATCCAAGAAACGTTGGAGATAACATTAAAACTAGCGATTTCCTTTTTGATTAAATCACACTTATGACACTGGTGAGAAGTTTGATCGAGTGAAAAGGATGATTGATCGATTGGAACGTGTATATTTCTTTTCATCTCAACCCTATTTTAAAAATATTTTTAAAAGTTTACTTATTATTGATTGGTAAACTTTTTCAAAGGTCCTCCCTACAGGAGAAATTTTGTTTTCTCAAAATAGTAGAATTATTGATTAATGCTAAGACGTATCGTGACTTAGTATCTGGGTCATTATTGAAGGAATGTCATGTAATTTTTGTGTTGCCGAAAAAAAAATATATATATCAATATTGCGTGACCGATTATAATCGTAACGACGTGTCACGTAAATAGGTTGTTGCGTTACAAACATTTTTAATGAAATTCTAGAGTATTTTCTAGACGTTATGAATATAGTAGAGTAATTATAACGTGATTGATATAAATTATACAGTTCTATTAAGGTTTATTATCAAACACAATAGAATAGTTACTGTGTTTTTTTTAAAGAAAATTTGATAAATTATTCATACTAAAACTGAAAAGTATAGATTTTCAAACTCGTTTCTTTAATATTACGGTATACAATGAAGTAAAATAAGTACTAATTTCCTCACATAAAAGCTATTGTTAAAGATATAAAAATGGTATACTGATTTATAATACATTACTCGAGAATTTCGATTGATCGATTGATTTATATTTAGATTCAATAATGAAAATGTCGCCCTTGATCATCACTTATGTAAAATTTAAAGAATAAAAGAAGACGCTTCAAGTGTTTACTTGGAAGAGAAGACAAATAAAATCATTTATTGGGACATCGTAATAATACTAGGCTGTAATTTTTTATGATATTTTTATTTAAAAAATCGACTGATTTATGTTCCAATCTTGTACAGAAATCAGTCGGTTTATTAGGAGTCTCTGGCACCTAAGCTTTCCATATCTGGTCTCGATTTATATATATATATATATCTAATTCCCTTGTCGAAATTAAGGCAGGCAGACTTACGACAGTGGGAAGCTACAGGTCTAAAATTTGAAAATTGCATTCCAATTGTCACATAGAATCAGCCTAACATTATTGTGAGGGAATCAAAGCCTTACAACAGTGTTTGAATGATCCTATCACAACCTCTCCTAGCCTACCTATCGCTGATTTAATCACAGCCTGTCATATCCTATCTTATCACAATTTGTCCTATCCTATCCTATCTTATCACAACTTCTCCTATCCTATCCTATTCTTTCACAACTTCTCCTATCCCATCCTTTCACAACTTCTCCTATCCCATCCTTTCACAACTTCTCCTATCCCATCCTTTTACAACTTCTCCTATCCTGTTCTTTCACAACTTCTCCTATCCTATCCTATCTTATCACAACTTCTCCTATCCTATCCTATTCTTTCACAACTTCTCCTATCCTATTCTATTTCTTTCACAACTTCTCCTATCCTATCCTTTCACAACTTCTCCTATCCCATCCTTTCACAACTTCTCCTATCCTGTTCTTTCACAACTTCTCCTATCCTATCCTATCTTATCACAACTTCTCCTATCCTATCCTATTCTTTCACAACTTCTCCTATCCTATTCTATTTCTTTCACAACTTCTCCTATCCTATCCTTTCACAACTTCTCCTATCCCATCCTTTCACAACTTCTCCTATCCTGTTCTTTCACAACTTCTCCTATCCTATCCTAT